>NC_089313.1:7152067-7452067 GCF_036669915.1 Pocillopora verrucosa | reverse complement strand
GAAAAAGAACGTGCAAGCCGAATAGAGATTTTTGTGTTGATAATTGGATAATTGGTAGGAGATGAATGTCGGTGCGCTGAAATCCGAGAAGAGAGGACTGGGTTCGATACCAGGCCGGGTCAATATGTTGTGTTTTTGGGCAAAACATTCCACTTTCATACTGTCTCTCTCCACCCTGAAAAATGAGTACTGGCGAATTGTCAGGGAAGGCTGATGAAATGCTGGGGGGGGGGGGGGGGTTAATCTTGCGTTGGGCTAACATCCCATTCAAGGGGTAGTAGAAGTACTTCTAACAAGCACCGACTGGGTTACTAAGCTCGAATACAGACTCAACCAAACTTAACCCAATAGACTAATTTTTATTGGTGATACAAGGCTAACAAGGTTGTTGAACGCCCTTTTGGTGCATTTCAACTGGAGAGGATTTTCTCCTTGAGCTTTGTTTCGTGTATTTTTTTTCTTTCAAGGTTTGGTTATATCCGGGATACACCTTATGGTTCAACGCACGTGAGTACGCCGATGATGCAAGTGACACCAGTGCAGTGTCGAGAGAACGACTACGTGCACACGAGCGGAGTTGCCTTTGTCCGAATCCTCCTGAACTGGGACGAAGACGAGGATCCTATCGAGAGTGGTCCACCCAGGCCAGAGAAAGGGCAACTGTCGAGCTCTTCCTGGGGGTTTTATTGGATGCAGAACTATATGTTGACAAAGCGGTGGCGCTCCGCGGCGACGGGAGATAATGAAGCTGCTGACAAACTGCGGGGTGAACTGGAAGACTTCTGTGCAGATAAAGAAGGTGTTCTGAGTAGCTTTTGGGAGTCTTGCCACGAAGCTGCTAGAAGAGAAGCACAAAAACGAATTGAAAAAGACGAGGCCGAAGCCAAAATGAACTATAAAGAGACGTCAGAAATAACTCGACATGAAGATAGCTACGATCCGCAAAATCTGGAGCGTGGTTAGATTATTATTCCAATGGTAAATGTTTGATCACTCAGTGGGAAATCGAAAGGTTAAATCTCATCGTTACATCGATCAGTAATGGTATCTTGAAAGATCTGCGCAGACGACGCGTTCCATTACGTCGAAAAGGCTGGTAAACTGATCATACCATTCAAGGCAATAGCTCTTTGCTTTTAAACCTCCTGACAAGAATCTATGGAACAACAGAGAAAACTAAGTTGGTCACCTAACGATCCCGAGGGGAAATAGTATGGTAAAGAATTTAAAAATGGGAAGGGAAGTTTCTTGAGATCTCATTTATCAATGGTTTTGTCTGCCTGTAGCCATCGTTAGCCATGTTGCTCACTTAGTATTAGGAGTCACTCCGTTAAAAGTAAGTCCAAAATTAGAGTCTGAAATCTCGAATAAAATAGTGTTGTGTGATTTATCTACATAAAACGTTCATCAATAATCTAAACGTTCACGATTTTCTTTTGTTTAATACTTAAAATTTTGCTTAAAGAATCGATCGTCGAACTGCAGTTTATTATCGTCTTATTTGCCCAATTCGACAGAAAGGTACGCGTTAAAATTATCGTTTCATACGAAGAACCAGTAGTGAAGGTATTGACGCTAGGGATATGAAAATTATTTACTGCCCATGTATACCCAAGATAGTTATTTTAATTTAATGATAGGTGTATGTAAAGACAAGAGAAAATTATATTTGTATCAAAATTTAAGGTCAGTCGACCCAATATGAAACTCGTAAACTTTTGAAGGTCTCTTATCTGATTTTTGGTAGTTAAAAAAACGATCCGAAATGACTTTCCCTTTCCACCCTAAAACTAGCATTCAAATTCTCCTCACTGTTTTCTTTATATTTTCCTATGGCACTGACAAGGAGAATTTGTTTGACAATCAGGAGCTTCATAAAACTGGTTATCATTTCCTTTATTCCCGTCGCCTTTTCATTTGATTTCTGTTGGTAATCACATGATTTCGAGTGCAATTTGGGATGATTAACACGAGTTAATTTTTCCAAGGCTAACCAAACTTTAAAGACCTCTCGCAAGAATAATTGAGCGTTTGTACTCTTTCTGTGTTTGGTATCAGTCGACAGCAGTAACCATCACACTAAAGTTATCACGATCGTAACCCATCCCGTATTTTTGAACAAACTGTTGCGTGAAACTCCTCCTGAAATTTATTCAGGGTCTCTGGTTCATAATGTTATATCCGTATTAGAGCTAGAATTTTTAGCCAGTTGATTTTCCTTCGTGAAATGCTTTTGTTTTACGCATTCTCCTTCAAACTCTGAATTTAATCACTGTTTCTTTCTTCTAACTTGTCCGCCATTTTGTTTTGGCGTGCTTTCGCGTCTTACCTGTCAATCAATTTAATTTCAACTTTCTGCTCTCAATTTCAACTTTCTTCTCTGTTTGGGATTAATTGACGTGTTCTCAGCCAATGAGCTTATTGAAATTTTGGCAAGTATATTATCAAACGTGATACTGTGAAAAGGAATTGCAAGCCAGACGCGTTATGGGATTAAAAAGAGCAGATGCTGCATGTTAACAAATGTGTACAGGAGGTAACTCCGGTTTTTAATTGGCTGTTGGCCATAATCAAGAGCAAGAACGGCGAACAAATACTTGACAGCGAAGAGTTGGGGAACGAGAAACAAGGGTAACAGGGAGAGCAGGCACCCTTCAGGAGCTTCACCGTCCCCGCCTCTCTTATTCTAACTTTGTGATCTCCCTCATCCGTAGCGAAAATCCATATGTGCTTATTGTTGGAGAAAGTATGTGGTATTCAAACCTTGGCCTTCGAATTTATTGACGAGCACAAAGCCCTTATAAGCTTCTGTTCTTGATCCGACTACATTTATTTACTTCCGTGAGAAGCCACATTTGACGAGCTGTCAGTTAATGGATCAAAGAATTAAAAGTGTTCTACAGGGTGTTCGTTTCGAATCCAAATGGAGAACATTTTACACTTGGGTAAATAGAACAAGACAGCTGGTAAATTTTGCGCTCGGTAGAAGGATCGATGTTTTTTGTCTTGACACGAGCTTGGGGCAGAGGAAAAAGAATGTAAGTTCCCGTTAGGAATCGAACCCCAGACTTTCGCGCTCAAAATTTACCGTCCATTTACTAAGATATCACTTCCGAAATAGCTGATCTTCGGAGTGTGCAGAACGTGCGTGTCAAAATGTGAACATAATAATGTGGATTTTTAACTCTTAAGATCTGATTGCTTATTCTCCCTTCGAACTTCTGCACATTTCCTTGTGAATTAGTCCCAAGAATTTAGTGTTAGAACAAGATAAGAACTTCTAAACGGATAAGTTTAAGTATTGCCATTACCAGTTTTCTAAATAAGTTATTGATTTTATAGGGAGAAATTACATGTTAATCACTTCTCGGAGTTAAGGTCAATGGCCATAGTCGCTAGTGAATTTTCTCTGTAACTCAGAGGTGGAGCATCGTAGGGCGGAATCGGATGTTAGCTCCGATTTCATCATTTTCTACATTTAAAACTGTCAATGTCCCAATCTTGAATGGGAAAAAATATCTATCAGACTGGCTACCAGTCTCCCTTTGTTTCTCACATAGCTGATATCCAAAAACGTCACGCAATATTTGCAATCAAATTCATCAAGATGTCTCTTCGGCGGGCTTTACATTTTGTCTTTAAAATTGCCAACAGAAACGACACGATGAAATTCTATCGCGAAATTCTGGGCATGAAGGTTAGTATCACTTTTTTTGAGCGCTCTTTCGCGATTTAAAGTTTCCTTAAATCTTATGTTTAGTATAGGCACAGCTGTGAACAGTTTCAATATCCAAAATTGTATAACTTGACCCAACAGGTAATGAAACATTGCTCGTGAGTTTGAGTTTACTTGCATTGTCTTTGGCTACCATCGAACCGAATATCGTCTGTAACAACAATTTTAAACTCTAAAAAAATTGTTGTTTTGTCTTCCATGGATACGATTTGAACATTTTAAAATGATTTTAGAAATGTAATAACGTGATAGTCCCGTGATATCAGAAGCAAGTGTTAACCTACCGATGTTATGTGCTTTTAATAGCACACATTTAGTTATTTCATCTGTTTATCAAAATATTCAAATCTACATCAATTTTAAGGTTCATAACCGAAATGTTATAAGGATAACACATCAGAAAACCTTTGAGAAAAGACAGCATTCTGGTTACTCGATTTTAATCATCTTCTTCTTGAGGAACTAAATATAAGCTTACAAGCCTTACTGGTTGTTAAGAGGTTTCCTCGCCATTAAACTTTTCTTGTTTTCTTTCGCAATTGTAGTAAATTGCAGTTATATTATATGTAATGGCAAATAAAGTAAATAAATTAATAAATAAACCTATATCTGCTGAAACTCAACAGAAGTCTTCTCAAAAATACATGTATTATTGTATACTGTATATTGGTATTGACCTTGCCATTTGATTGTGAAGAATTCCTAATTTTATTTGACTTTCTATGCTTGGCTTTAAGTAATAAAAAATTGGATTTCAGGTTAATTGACTTGCCTTGAGTGACACATCATATCATTTCTGCTTTTCTTTGTGTATTTTTTGTCCTTCTTCTATGCAAATTTGTATCATGACAGAGAAATAGAAGTGAGGTAATCACCCTGTTCCTATACCATCATCTTCTGCCTCCCCTCCCCTCCCATACTGCCACCCTGTCATCTCCCAGCCTTCATGATGAAAAATTTTCTTACAATCTCTCTCCATTCTCACTCTCACTAGGTTCCAGCCTCTCTCCTTTTCTTCTCCTTCCACCAATGAATTGTTTTTTTTTCTCTTCTCCTAAGCTCTCACCCCCATTCCCACCCCCCTCTGCAGTCATTTAGCTGAGGTAGACATTATATAATTCATTTGTTTGTCCAACAGGTTTTGAGGCATGAAGAATTTGAAGAAGGATGTAAAGCTTCATGTAATGGGTATTTGCATGAATCATTTTTATCATTCAAGATTTTTTTTTATACCACTCCAGTGTTATTTGCACCCCTACCCCCATTCCTACTAACAAATTTTATCTAGGAATTGTTTTTCATTCCTGGTGGGGCACACAGTCCTTTAGATAAAACTGTGTTGCCAAAGTTTGGGGGGCAAACAAGGTGTATTATGGCTAGGAAAAAATAGGGAATGAGAATCTTTCCACCTCCTCTGGACAGTTTTCAGTTGACTTTTTACTCAAATCACTTCATTTTGCATCTAAATTGCTACACAATCCTTATACGAGAACTGTATTGTGTTGCAGTTAGAGAAATTATCAAGTGTTAGTGAGGGCTGTGGTTCATGTCAAATGTAATTTGGCCTTAATTTTACCCAAAGGATATTAGTAATTTAGACAAGAGATTTTGAGACAATTTGCCAAATAAACTTGACCCAAAGATTGGAAATCCATCACTTTACCTTTCAAATAAAGGAAGACTAGAAATCAGAATTCTGAGATGTTCCTTTTGAATTGATTAGAGTGTGAGATTCTGTTGAGTGAAACTTAATATCTTAGTTTTTGATGTTCATTGATGGTTTTGAAAGTTTAGTTCAGTAGCCACTTGTTGATAACGTAAACCAATTTGATTTTATGAATTATTCCAGACCCTATGATGGCAAGTGGAGTAAAACAATGGCAGGATTTGGACCAGAGGATGATCATTTTGTTGTGGAACTGACGTACAACTATGGAATTAAAACATATCAGCTAGGAAATGATTTTCAGGTGACTATCTACCACCAGGGATATGGAACCTTAATGGCTATTTTTACCCTGCCAACAAAAATACAATTCCTCTGCTGGGGTTAGCAGGGATAATGTGGCAGTAAGAACTCTCTCCCTCCATCTTACAGTGCTAGTTTGATTCCAGTAATAGCTGCCATTGTTTTGGTTGATGGTGTTGTAGCTTGTCCTTGTATCATGGAGCTCTTATAGATCCTTTTGTTTTCCTCCCTTTCTAAAAAATAACATGCCAACTTGACCCTTTTTTTCACTCTTTACATCTTAACATCAGTATGCATATTCTCCATACTGTTCTTTATACATTTCTTAAGGTGCTGACAAAGGGAATTTTTTTAACAATCAAGAACTTCTTTGGTTGGCAGTGATTTCCTTTGTTCTTGTTATCTTAATGTTTGATTCAGGGGTGATTTTATATGGAGAAATTACATGCTAGTCGCTCCTAGGGGTTATAGAGTTACAGGCCTGAGGTTATTCCTTGCCAGATGGTTACATCCACAGCACATCCTTAATTAAAATTTGGTGTCTCCCTAGCATCAACAAATTAGCAGACTTTTCCAAAGGAATGACAGCAAGAGTGGCTTAATTGTATACTCGAGATGAAAAAAAATATATATCCAAGAGGTTTTCATGTTCAGGAACAACGAAATAGATTATTGCTATTATAATAATAAATTAAAGTTTTCACGAATCCCTTGAGCATAGAGGTTAACCTTCAAACTCCCAGAAGTGATTAACATGTAGATTCTCCCCATTATATCCATACATTATCCATCAAAAAGGTAATAAGAATACTCTAACTTACCACGTAACACTAAGATCTAATACCAAATTCTCATAACTCATTTACGAGGAAATGTGTAATAGCTGGAGGAGAGAATGAACAATCAGATCTTAGGAGTTAAAGGGCTAAAAGTGAAGATTTTAAAAGAACTAACTAAACTGAGACCTGAGCCTTTCTGGGTTTTATCTTTTTTTATACAATCATTCCTTCCTCTGTGAAAATTGACTTAAAGTTTATTGAGTATAAATTATCCTCTGCAAGATATAATAAACTCTGTAGAGGTCATTTTGGACTGAGGTTATTGCTTAGGTTTTGTTTAAAAAGCAACAAGCACTTTAAGACTATTTCTTGTTTGTGCAGGGAATAACTGTGCACTCAAAGACTGCTGTGTCAAATGCAAAGCAACACAGCTACCCTGTGACAGAAGAAGGAGAAGGTTGTCTCACTGTCAAAGCACCTGGGGGTTACAAGTTTACTCTGGTAGACCAGGATGTTATTGGTGGTAAGTTGGAATATTAATGAATGTGAACTTAGTTCCTTCTTCAAGTGTTACATGGATACTGTCTTTAAAAAAAAAAATGATGACATAATCAGCTCCTCACAGATTTAAATCTTGGATAAGGTTGTTTGCTGAAAAATAAGCAATATGGAGTCTGCATTGCCTGTTATCCTTTAAATCCTAATGCCAGTATGCATAGTCTGCACACTGTTCTCTTTATATTTTCTAAGATGCTGGCAAGGAGAATCTGTTTAACAAGTAAAAGCTTCCTGTATTCTCATGACCTAGATTTGTTATTCAGGGGTGATACTATGTAAGGAGAAATTAGATGCCTGTCACTCTTAGGGGTCAAATGTTAATGCTTGGTAAAAATGCATCGCTTTATTGGTATTTAGGTTAGCTAACAAGCCTTTGGTCTTCTAAAAGTTTTCTTTAGCCATGATAAGTGGTGTAAGGAAAGGTCTGTGATAAGTATCAAACAATAGGCAACCAACCAAAGGGTTGTTAATTAATCTTTTACACCCTGACATCTTTATGCATATTCTCCCTACTGTTTACTATTATATTTCTTATGGTGCTCACGAGGAGAATTTGTTTAATAATCAGGATTCTCTTTTGTTGGTGTCATTTCCTTTATTCTCATGACCTTTGTGTTTTATTAAGGGGAAAAATTGTAAGTAGGAATTAGATGCTAGTTATTATGATGGGTTTAAGGGTCAAAAATAAGATTATGAGCTTGAGACTTCTGTTGCACGATAAAAGATGATGGTGAAGCCTGCATCAGCTATTGGACATCAAGGTTGACAGCAGCTAGTCAAATTGCTTTCATGTAAATCTAGTAGCAGTTCATAAACAGGTTTATGTTTTAATTTGATCAGGTTTACAAGCACACATTGTAAGGATTCTCACTTAGTTCTCTGAGTATCACAGAAAAGAGTAGTGTGACTAATTAGATCGAGGAATTTGTGATAGACAGCTATTAGCATTATACTTACAGAGCCAGGTAAAAGGTCTGCCGAAGAAGTATAATTTATAAACCCTTTTCTATTTTTTCTTCAACAGATCCAGTAAAAAAAGTTTCCCTTGGAGTTTCAGACCTTGCCAAATCTTTACTATACTGGCAAAATTTATTGGGGATGACACTGTACGAAAAGACAGAGACAACAGCATTGTTAGGCTATGATTCAGACAAGTGTAAGCTTGAACTTATTCACCTTGGACACCCAGTTGATCATGCAACCGCATTTGGACGCATTGCTTTCTCATGTCCAAGCAAACAGTTGTCAGAGATTGAATCTTTGGTGAAAAATGAAGGTCATACAATACTTACACCACTTGTCAGTTTGGACACGCCAGGAAAGGCCTCAGTGGAAGTGGTTATCTTAGCTGATCCGGTAGGTTGTAGAGGAAGAAGGGCACTATCTATATATTCCCTCTGACGAAGAGCTAATGCTCGAAACGGCAGCTTTAGAAAATTCGTCAGGGAGGCCAATTTACATTACCAACTCAAGGGAACCCATCACCTAGTCAGTTCAGAAAATAGAGATGGATCGGCCAAATGCACCATCAGTCATGCTTAGTTCTTGCACTCCCGATATAGAGGATGACAAAGGGTTTATACATGGTGCGTGATTACTAATGGTAATAGGACCGTACGGAGTCCAATTCTATCTGTAATCAAACGAGTGATTAACAAAATTGGACGAGCGCGAAGCAGGAGTCAAATTTGTCAATCACGAGTTCAATTACAGACAGATTTGGACGACAAGAATTTGAAGTCCTGTTACCAATTAATCATAACCGTTACAATTTTCGAAAACAAATACATTTAGGTCAAATATCTCTGGTAGAGACAATGTCGAAAGTAAAAAATTTCTCCATTTTGGAAATTCCTCAGTTTTTTTTAGGATAAGTGGTTGTTGCTATGGTTATTGGGATTTATTCTGGATTTGACGATTTCCGACGAACTCTCACTAGTTTCGTTATTTCATGCATTTCTGGACATATCTTGTTTTGGGGCCACTGGCCCACCCGTAGTGGGTAAATTTTTCAGCTTAGAAATAAACTGTGGATTCATAGTAAGTAATCAAAAGGTCTTGGACAGCTATTTTTAATGAATAAAGAGGGTACGTTTCTAAAGAAACTGTGGTGCTACAAGAAAGATGAAAAACTCTACAGCCAACATTTATCTTTCTAATCGGCACTCTTAATCCTCACGTTATTAACGAGCGCTTTTTTTTTCAACTTATTTATTCTTGTAATTTGCACGTTGCCATACTCACATGTGGCTTAGCTCCATTTTTCTGCATGTAAACCACACACAACCTTCAATTCTTCTATTTTCTCTGACAAAGGGCAAACGCTCGAAACGTCAGATTTAGAATCTCTTTACGGAGACCTGAATTTACATTATCGACTCAGTTGATAAGAACCATATTATCTGGTCATTAGTGAAAGCGGTTGTATTGGCTGATTCTGCTATAGTAAGCTTTATCAAAAGTTACTTTACGGAAAAGTTAGTATAAGTTGCTTATCAATTAAACAAAATTCTTCTTTTGACACAGGGATCTCTACTGTATCTCTACAAGCATTTCTTTTATGAATAACAGATAAGACAACCTTGCATGTGGTGGTTTGTTTTATGGCAGCCATTTTAACTGGTCTGGAACTAGTCGTAAAAGGGTTTGAGATTGCTAAATATGTGAAGAACAACAGAAACTCTGATCGCTTGTTAAGAATGATAATTTTTTTTATTGCTTTTTTTTTTACGGCTGATCTTAGCAGTATGCAGGACGCGTGTCATATGAACTACGTAATAGACCTCGCTCATCGTAGAGTCTCTGTGGCTCAGTGGTAGAGCATCGGAGCACGGAATTTGCAGGTCTTAGGTTCGATTCCTCATGGAGACTCAGAATTTTTTCTTTGTCCCACGCTCGTGACAAGACGAAAAACATATTTCTCTATTTTTTATTAGTTTTCAAAGATTTCCAAGCCCCACGTCTTGATGCATTTAGCTTAAGACTTGCAATGCATATCCATTTTTTAAATGGTCATCATAAAAACAAAGTGCAAAAACAAAATGAAGTTCATCTTTTGTTCAGATGAAAAGACTCATTAGATGTGAGAGCTCCCTCCGTTCTGTCTTGCCCTTTGCCGTACAGCGCAAAATCATAGTTTAGGAAAAAGATGTTATGGTTTCATAAAATGGTACATGAAACTGAGAGCGTTGTGGGTTTAGGTAGGGCATACCTGTTGGAAAATAAATATGATGCCTTCCTCCTCCTTCACTCTATAGGAAATTCATCAAGGTGCATTGCTCAGATAATCTGTTGGTTAAAACGTTGGTACTACCTTCAAATTTATATGTGTTGTTTTACCTTTCATTTCAGGATGGACATGAAATTTGTTTTGTTGGCGATGAAGCATTTAGAGAGTTGTCAACAGTGGATCCAAAAGGAGACGAACTTCTTGATACAGTGAGTTAGTTATTTGTCGTGTTTTAGAGGTACATGTCGAACTCGGCAAATCAATTGCGTTGAAATCATCAAACACCGTTAGCCACGGGTTAAGGGAAAAAAAACCAAAAGTGTTCTACTGCCGAGAACATGAGTTTTGAACTTTGCAAAGTGTTCTCGCATCTAGTTAGCCTGTGAGCAGGGTCCTTATTATTGGCGCTGCACGACGAGCATTTCTCCGCCCACGGGTTGATTTGAGACGAGTCGTGGAGAGGTTTGCCAGGGGTCTGGCACTAATAACGAGGCATTATCAGTACCAGAGTCCTTGCAGACTTCTTGCAGCTCAAAGCCACATGCTTTCTCGCGGGCCGAAGTTCATCAAATTTTTTCCCTAATCTGTGATACGCAAGTGTTTTGAAAGATTTTACCGATCATTATTTTTTCTTTTTGACATTATTTCTTCCAGGCGATGGTAGAAGATAAGAGTGATGAGTGGTTTGCCGAAGTTGCCTCAGGAAAGAGATGGACACCGAAAAAGAAAAAGTAAAAAATAAAAATTCTGCACGGAATGATTTTAGAACGTGTTCAGACTTTGGAACTATGCATAGTTACATAGCGCTAAAAGAATAAAATCCTTACAGATAGTCAATACAATCATTTTCCATAGTTTAGTAATTTAGACTGATTCAAGAAGAAGGTTCTTGTATCAATGTTCCCTTTCTTTTCTACGTGCTACGTAATGAAGAAACTTATATTTTACTTTGTAAATGTCGAGCCCGTATAGCCACGTTCTCTGTTGGTCAGGTTTGTTGCCAAAATTTTTCATGGGCCTTTCTCTGGATTACCATCGCAGGTTCAACCGTTTAAATTTTATTGGTTATTTATTCCTTTATTAAAAACGTACATAATCTAAAAACACGTACGTAAATTTACTTCCATGCATCTTGTGTTAAGAAATAAAAGTCAAATCAGTGGTTTGAGTACAATTGACTGTGATCTTTTGTGTATCTTTGCGAAGAATTGCAAGGCTTTCATAAGTTTTTCAGTATTTAGGAGGTGAGACCCACATGCGACTTCATAGGTATAGCCGGTGTCCTAGCAAATTCTCTCCCCTTCCAGATTTGGACTCCCTATCGGGTGTAGATGTAGACCTGCTGTGCAATGACAACGACACTGACGAACTTGGAGAGATGGTTTTGGGAAATGCGTATATAACAACCCCTCTACCATTTCCAGTGTTGAAAATAATAAAAAACTGTTATTCAAAAGTGTTTAATCAACATCTTTAAGATACTTTAAATCCTTTGTGACTAAGGTTCTAGACTCTATTTTCGTTAGGGATGGGTAAGTCTTTCTTTGGTGGTGTAACCGCAAAGATGAACGTGCTAGTAACTGGTTACGTTTTACATGACGTGTGTCCAGACAAGTTCCTAAGGGGGTTCCCCTCCGTTTAATTCTGATTAATTGATTGATTCTGCAACGCTGATCGATATCGTATTCTGGTCAAACAAAGTTTGAATTTCTGCTTGACCCTTTAAGAATTACTTGAATGCAATGCTTTCTACAAGAATGGGACCAAGGTCATTTACAATAAGGATTGTGGAATCTAGTTGAGGCTATACCTTCTTTGGTAATGATGAAAAAGAAAGGGGAAATAACAAATGATATTAGAATTGCACTTGTCTTTTGATTAGGATCTTGCAGATAATAATGATTTTCTTTGTAAAAGCGATTCTTACTGTACAGTTTTATCAATTATCGTTGCGAAGTGTGACGGTCAAACTTCAAAAACATTCTTTGACAAATTAAAAACATGGCTTGAATTACTCAGTTACGCAAGCTTGTTGCTAACTCTAAAAATAGTCCGATCGTATTGCACAAATCTCGTATTTGCCACACAGGGTGTTTCCAACTTCTACTGGAAAGCTATCTTAAGTGCGATCATGCGTTCACTTCACCCTTAGATGCCTCTTGTGATCAGAGGGGGGCGCTCTTTCCTTTTCACTTCTTTACTTCTTATTAATCATCCATTCGGCCTCTCTTACCTCAAAACAATGGCTGGGGCTACTGAAAAGCTTCCACGAAACAAATACGCTTGAAAATGAAAATAGGAGACGGGAAATGGGAAATGGGATATAAACTACGATAGATCAGCATTTTCGTGTCAGCGGATAAACAATAAACACTAAACATTTCGTATGCGTTGAAACAAAGCATACTTACCTAACATGGCCGAAGCATTAGAAAGCCGCACGTCTGAGGACAAAGCGAGTTGTACTCGAGTTTCTGCCAAGAATAACACAAGAAGGAGATTTGTCGGAACTAAGTCTAATGCTGGACAGACGACTGACAAACTCGCAGGTAAATTGTAACTGATATTGGCTCGTAATTCACTGTGCACGTGCATACGTTCACGTTCGAATAGCTAGAGAAGGAACAGATTTGAATCGTTCCCACACTAAAACTGATTTTTAGCGCAATTTCATCTTCTATTTTCCTTTTTCGGTCGCATTTCTTCCCTGAAGCTGCACACAAAAAAAATTTTACAGTCATGTTGTACTCTATAAATGGATCCTAAGCCCAATAAATTAATTCGTTTTTGTTTTGTTTTGGTTTGCCTTATTCGTAACCTTTCACAGTTACACATAACTCAATATACTAGTCGAAATCCTCAGCCGTAGACCCGGTATAGATGCCTAAGTTTCTGAGCCTGGGGGAAAATATGGTAATTAAGATTTTCGCTTAGCTCCAATTTCTTCATTATTTATTTGTTATGGTTCAATTTTTTTGCTTTCATTTTTTTTGAACCAGTTTAAATTGTCAAACTAGCTTAAAATTTTGAACTGTGTTTTCAAGTTACAAGATATCTTTTACAAAATTTACATGTAGTCAAGCATTCATTTAGCCCTCTGTTATTGAAATGCCCTCCATTTCCTGTTATTTTAGAAATAGGAGCAAATAAGAGAAGAGTTGTTCGTCAGATTCCAGATGAGATTGTAAACAATCTTGAGCTGCAAGATGCTGTGAAACAGGTAAATAATGAGAAACTTCACATTACCCTGGGTTCACTCGACCCTTTAACCCCATAACTGACCAGGAAAGAATTTCTCCTTACAATATCAGTACACTATCAAGCAGACAAGTGATGAGAATAAAGAAAAATATCAAAACTGAGATTATTAGCTGATCCAATACCCAACTTCTCAGAACTAACATCAAAATAATTGTTGTGCAGACAGTAAGGAGAATTATTAATGAGATCTTGGAAGTAAAAGGGTTGAAAAAGTAAATTAATTTATTTAAAGCCCCTTTCAACTGATTTAGTGAAATAAAATCCAACTAGAATCATCATGGGGAATTTTCAGCCACCAGACTGAGGGTAAAAAAAGGAATAAAATGTGACTTCCTCAAGTATAAATGTATTGTAAGTTGCTCTCCAGAAACCTATATCCTTTTTGATATCACTGAGGCCTGTAGGATTGTTATTTTAGAATCAGGTCTTATTTTTCAAGTTTATTCTAATTTTGCAGTCTGTGTACTGAATTAACCATTGTTGTCCATCCACTTTTATTTCTGGTACTGTTTTTGTGCGTATTTGAAATGTGACGCATTTATAAGAATGTGTTCTAGGTAACTGCTATTTTTCTGGAATTGTCATCCCCAAAAACAGGTCATAATAGTTTAACCAACCAGCTACAATTCATTTTCTATATATCAGATTTTTCACTTAATATAGAGATCAGGGTAATTATTACTTTTCTGACTGAGGTAATTATTCCTTTTACAACAGTTACCTCCTAACTACAATTTTGAAATCTTCAAGACAGTGTGGAGGATTAAAGAAATAAATGCTAAAAGAGGTAAATAAGCCACATTAGTGGTTAATTTTTGTTTGTTGCTGTGTTCTTATGCAACACACTTGACTCCACCTCATAATGCCTCTCTCCACCTGAGTGCAAAGGAAAAAAGATGAATTCTTTACCTGAGCTAAGTGGCCCTGATCCTGTGGGAGCTTATCTGGGTTTTCATAGCATGAAGCAACAAGGGGTATTATCAGTACAACTCCCCCCCTGAATGGAATGCTGGTCCATCACTAGGTTACTCCCCAGCATTTTATCAGACTTCCCTGACAATTGGCCAGTATCCATTCATACTCCTGGTTGGATAGAGGCACTGTAAAAATAAAGTGTTTTGTGTTTTGACCAAGCCAGACCAGTACTTGGTCTCAAACCCAGACCTCTCCAGCCAGAGTCCAGTGCACTAACCATTATGCTGCAGCATAATGGCATCTTCCATGAGTACAAAAGAAAGGGTGAGGTGGAAATGCAGTTCTCCTTATCAATACATGCTATAGAAATCATGATAAGCTTTAGTCCCTCTGTCATTTGATCTTGTATGCAGACCTTGGCCTTCAAATGTTGCCATGAAAAAAAATGAAAAAATATGATGTCATCTTCAACCACAATAGGCATAAATCAATGTCAGTTTCATGTTCTGTGTTTTTTTTTTTCAATCATCAGTGGCATTACAGTTCCCTGAAGGACTTCTCTTGTATGCTTGCACAATAGCAGACATTTTAGAAAGGTATTTCAAACCAATTCCTACCAAACTTTTAAAATTGTATTTGTTATTTGTACACATAAATTGTTTGATACATTTCATATGTTGGAAGGATTGTAAAAAATAGCAGTTGATAATTATTTCACTTTGAATGGACTGCAAGCCAGCTGTTTACCCACTGACAGCTTGCCTAAGTATAACAGGCATTTGTCAATTAACAAAATGATTCCATGTTGCTGTGTATCTGTTCAGTAATAGTGTGTCACTGATGGTCTTACTACATTTTAACGTCTTCCATGATCTATTACTGTACAGACCTATAGCAATGCAGTGTAATCTATTTGTTTTATGTGATAACAAAGCAAAATGTTATCGATGGTGATGTCAAGTAAATTGTATGTATCTGTCCCACAATAGCTCATATTAAGTAAAAACCATTCAAAATGTGTGCATACTTCAGCTTTTCATATAATTTCAAAGCTGACATTTTGAGTGTTAGCCCTTTGTCAGAGCAAAGGGCTAACGCTGGAAATGTCAGCTTTGAAATTCTTCATGGTGGCCAATTTATGCTATGAACTCAGTTGATGATACTAAATTATCCTGTTATACTCTCCCACCAATGCAGCACCACAGTTTCTTTAGAAACTTACCCCCTTTATTCATTTATGATATAATAATTATATGATTTATGGTGGATTCTGAAGGATTACAACTGTAAGATAATCTGCACATGCATACTTTTTCGCCCATCACTTGAAAAAAATTCATACAGAAAGTGGCTCAGGTTTTCAGCTCTGGATGACTGCCATTGTACTCAGTGGGACTTTTGTGTTAGATTCACAGGTTGTGATACAGTCATCATGGGGGATGTCACGTATGGTGCTTGCTGTGTTGATGACTTCACTGCGAGGGCTCTTGGTTGTGATCTTATGGTTCACTATGGCCACAGCTGCTTGAGTAAGTTGTCATGGTTGTTAAATGTCTCAAAAAAATGTTGATAGACATCACTTAATCTTCTTCATCATAATGTAAACTCATATTATACCACAACTGAATCCTTTCAGCCTTGATCTTTTTCTTCTAACCTCCCAGTTTCACCTTTTAAAGTCCCCTTTGTCTCACCTTATACTTCATAGTTCTCTCAAGTTTCCCCTCAGTTTTTATTGCCCTTGCTTTCTGTTCTCTGCTGGTAGATATGTCTAAGTTTTGAATGATTTTTTTTTTTTGAGGAATCCTTGCTTTACAACTTTGATGCTTGAGCAACACAACAGTTCAATGTCAGTAGCATGGTATTTTGATGCAAACAATAGTGTTGCAATCAGTGGCTATGAATGTATGAAAAAAATTCAAGCCTGTGCTGGATTCAAACCCATGACCTCTGCGATACCAATGCAGTGCTCTACCATTACTGAGCTAACAAACCAACTGGGAGCTGGTCATTATGTTGGTTCATAATAAAACCATGAAGAGATTAATCAATTTTTTTTTTTTGGAATTTTTTTAATTGTGACTTATTTATGTATATATTCACTCAAACTAGCACCCGTGTACTAAACAATAAGCAAGTTCAAATAAAGCTTATTACTACTACAATGACCATGAAGATAGGTGGTTGCAAGTTAGCACTTTCTTTTTATCAAATATGGTTATGAAGACTGAAAATGACACTTTATTAGACTAAGTTGTTTTGGTACAAGATATCCCTCATGAAATTCAACTCATTATATTTGCAACTTTTGGTCTCTTCTATTGATGCAAAATTGAAAGACCCTAAACAATTAGTAACCATGTATACAGTACTGTAGGTAAGAGAATGTGAAAAGGTTCATTATTTGTTCATTGTTTTATAGTTCCTATTGACTCAACTAAAGGAATAAAGATGTTATATGTATTTGTGGACATAAAGCTGGATGCCACACATTTTGTCAACACAGTCAGACACAATTTTGAAGCTGGAAAGTCACTTGCACTTTTGAGCACAATCCAGTTTGTGACAACACTTCAAGTATGTATTAAATGATTACACTGATGGGACAGTATCAGGATCATGTTTATTGTTGGTACTCTTGACTGATATAGCGGTCAATATATTGGTCGAGAGTTGGTTGATACTTAACCAATATATTGATTGACAGTCGGTTGACAGTCGGTTGACTGCTTCTTCTGGATGGGAGGAGCATCTCACATGGTTCACTATCAGGCATTTTGTCAAGTTTCCATGACAACCCACTGGTACCCATTTCTCTCCAAGCTAGAGAGAGGGGAGAGAGAATGCAACACAGTGACTTGGCTGAGACTTAAACCCTGTGGTTTGGACCCAGTGTCTCCTTTTATTGTGTTCATACTTTCAAATAATTTTGACATATATGTATTTAATTTGTTGTTTACCCAGGCTGTATATCAAGACCTGTGTAAAGATTATCAGGTAGAGATTCCGCAGTGTAAACCATTGTCACCTGGAGAGATTCTGGGCTGCACTGCTCCCAGAATAAAAGACAAGGATGCATTCATGTAAGAAAATTATTAAGCAAAACAAGGAAATAATCATGTAATTTAGTTCATTGTGCATTTAAGAAAACTGCACCAACTCTTTCATAGCGAGTATTCTTAAACAAATTGAACATTATTTTGAAAATCTTTCTTATTATTTGTATTGGTAAATCTAGTTGTTAGTACTGTAGTGGTTTAGTTTCATGAAAAATTTGCACCATTAGATCTGAAGCTATTTGCTTATAAATAAAACAATGATCTGAGCCAAGGATCACTGTTACTTTTAGGATTAAAATAAGGCAGTTTGTTCGTGTTTTCACCATGTCCGTTGTTTTGTCAGGAAAACTCCCATCGAGCCTCTGTCTTATTTCTGGAAGAATTGTTTGGCATTCTTCCTGCTGTGTCCATGGCATATTTATTGTTTAGCGATGTTGCCTAGCGACAACGGTGCCCACTTTGACTAAAATAATCATGTTTGTTCTGAAGACTAACTTAAAATCATTTAACCCTTTCATTCCCAAGATCTCATTAGTAATTCTCCTTGCTGTCTACCATACAATTCTTTTGATGTTAGTGTGGAGAATTAAGTATAATTTAGTATCCATTTAAAACCGTTTTTCTAAACCGTTTAACGGAAAAGCGTTAGTGTCCGTTTTCCCATGGAGGGTCACATTTGGTACTGGATGAACTTCAACTACCCTAATTGATATTTTCCTTTAGTTCATCACTCGTCTGCTTGATATTGTATTGATATTGTAAGGAGAAATTCTATCTTGGTCACTCATAGGAGTGAAAGGGTTAATCATTTAATTGGGTGGAAATTGAGTAAAAGTGTTATCAAAAACTAAATTGGGAAACAGATAAGTGGGTGTTATGTTTTTCGATTAATGTGTTATTATTGCAATTATTCCTAATTAAATGTTTGTTTTGTCACTGTATTTACCATTTTGATTGTAAGAAGCGGCTATCATTTAGGCACATGCTACCGACCACAGGAGGTACTTGTTTCAATTTTTTCTCACTGGAATGATCTTTAAACTTAAACGTTTTTTTTAGTTACTTAGGTGATGGAAGGTTTCATTTAGAGGCTGTCATGATTGCTAACCCATCTACACCAGCATACAGGTACACATAGAGAACTTCAAGAGGCAGATTTTTTTACGTGTAACAAATAGCCTTGCCTTGCCTAACATGTAGCTTCATATTATTTCAATTGGTTGCAGTGCTCAACAGCTAGAGAGGCAGCACAGATTGAGCCATCATTAAAGCCTTATTTTTCAGACCTCTTTCGTGTAATTCTGTGAATAAAAATTCATCACTTTTTCGATTACAAAATTGTTTGCCTCTAGTAAAGGCATACTGTCTGTGTGGACAGAGTGCGATTCCCGTCTGTTCCAGTATTTTCCCTATGCCCTCACTAAAACAGACCCCCTACCGCCTTGTACGCTTTGGATTGTTAGATATTGTATACCTTTCTGGGCCTTTGAGACAAACAACTTTTAACTAAAATTCTACTGCAATTTCGCTTTCATCGCAGATACGATCCCTATAGCAAAGTGTTTTCCAGGGAATATTACGATATTGATGCCATGTTTCAAGCGAGGAAAGACGCCATAACTACAGCGTCAAGAGCTAAGAAATTTGGACTCATTCTAAGTACGTTGGGAAGGCAAGGAAGTCCAAAGGTGCTAGAGGTATTGCATACAGTTAAAATTTGAAAATTTTATAAGTAAATATACTTTTTGAACGGAGTTCTACTTTGTGTGATTCAAAATTAAACCTTCAAATGTGCGTTGAAAGTAATCGGCAATCAGTTCGCCATGTCATGGGTTGACTGACGTGAACAATCCAAGCTACCCTCTCAACCAATCAGGTTGGTCAATAATGTTGCTCTCGCTGTACCTTTTAATTTTAGTTCCCATCGAGTTTTGATTATATTTTCGTAGTGATTGTAGTGATTGGACATCTGCTGGTGACTACTATGTTTTTGGTATTACGGCGCACTATCGAAATGCACTCTTCCTCAAACTCTCTCTGGACAAAATCAAGGCATTCTCGCATCTAAATATAATTTTTTCTGATGCAATTAACTTTGGGGGAGGCTGCAAATTTAAATTTAAATTCTCCAGTTTTCTTACGATGTAATGTGTGGAATATTATCGTCTATGCAGAGGGATCTCTATTTTTGGGCATCCTTATTTAAACGTTTTCTCCATTTGAGGGACACAAACTTTGATTAAAACCCTTGTATTCGATGCCGTCATTGAGGGGATACCCCTAATTCAGGGATATTTTGCTCGTGACGGCTATTATTCATGTTATCATCTTTTCCAAAGAGCTCATAAAGCAGATTTCATGAATCCTTTCGTCTTTTAATTTTATCTGCAGAAGTTAGAAGAACGATTCAGCAAGGCGGGCCTGGAATATGTAATTGTACTCATGTCTGAAATATTTCCGGGTAAACTTGGATTGTTCGAGGACGTGGAAGCGTAAGTTGCTTTTCTTGTCAAGATGTGAAAACTGCTTTCCGTCGATAAGATAAGACAAGAACCGTCTTCACGTAAATTCTGTTTTGTCAAGTGTCCTTAACAAAAATCTCATATTAATGAGTCTTTTTCCAATGTGCCCCCCCCCCCCCCCAAAAAAAAAAAAGAGGTAGGCTCCATATGATTACCACGGATGAAAGCTATTGAAAGTTAGTGCTTCTTCAATTTTTGAAATTTAAAAGTTTGGTTGAGGAATGAGCCACATTACTTTTTCCGTCGATGACGTTATAAAATTTCACCGTATGGGAAACTTTCCCAGCATGCTACTAAAACTCGTTAAATTGTCAATTTCATACTGTGGTCCGTCTTGCCTGTGAGTGTGACTCCAACCCATCTGCGCAGGCTTCGTACGAGTCCTGGAAAACTTGGAAAGTCCTGGAATTTTATTTTGACTTTTTCCAGGATGGAAAGTCGTGGATAAAAGACTACAGGTTCTGGAAAGTCCCGGAAATCTGCCAAAATCAAGCAATAAAGTTTTTAGAATTTACGTAAAAGAATTCTATGTCGACTGTAAGGAGAATTGATGTTGAAATCTTGGCTATGAATGGGTAGGAGAGGAAATTTGGAGCCCTGGAGAAATTAGCCTGAGTCCTGGAAAAGTCTAGGAATAGTCCTTGAAATTTGTTTCTGAAAAAGGGTTCGAACCCCGTCTGCAATGAAAACGTAGCTTAGCTTCCAAGATTTACTGATATTTCTTTGTCACTTTGTAGATGGGTGCAGGTGGCTTGTCCACGATTGTCCATTGACTGGGGCTACGCTTTTCCTAAACCTTTACTGTCGCCTTATGAGGTAAAATAATTGAATCTCATAACTATCAAATCCAGTTGAGCATGTTAGCAAATATCTTGAAAGGTAAGGTCCATGTCATCTGCGGGAGACAAATGTTTAGATGCATAACACAAATGTTCACAAACACAAACCGGGAACTTGACGGTTCTCGTTTTTATACAGAAATCGAATCAAATAGTTTCAATTTCGAGACTAACAACAAAATGCAAGTAAGCATGGATAGAGACATTTTCCACCGGGTGTCGAAAAGCGATCTGGAATAGCTTTGTTTTTACTTTCCTTCACCCTGTGATTGGTCCAAAAAACTCGCGCCACCATCTCAACCAATCAGATGCAAAACTAAAACCAATCACGACTTGGTGACTCGCGTTTTCCCGCGCTTCAGGGACGTTGCCTGTTTTTACTTTGAGTTCTCATTGGTTAATGATGATGTTAACCTTTGTTCTGATTGGTAGTTGTGATTAGTTTGGTTTTGATTTTTGGACACTCACTAAAAACCTGCTCTAATGCGAGTCCCTAAGTGTAGATTCGTTTTAGTTTTTTTCCGATTGGATGAGAGAGTGACGTAAGTATCTAGACCCATCATAGAACGAAAAACAGCAAAAGCAGTGGTATGGTGGTTTGCTTTGCTTTTTCAGTCAGTTGAAAAATGTTCTCATTGGAATTTTTTTCGTTTAATTTACAGGCGTCAGTTGTGCTTGAACAAATCAAATGGCAAGAAAATTACCCAATGGATTTTTACGCAAACGCTAGTTTGGGACCCTGGACTGTGAATAATGAGCGGAACAGACAAATACCGGTTAGCAGAAGAAAAAAGAATTTACACACAGAAAAGCTATCTGCGGAAAATGTTCCATCAAACGTAGAAGTCAAAGAAGGATGTGATGGACAAACTAAGGAGTGTTGTGGGAAATGCCATCAAGAGAAGCTTCTTAAGTTACAAGATGATCTGAAAACTAGTCTACAGTAATACAAAGAGTGCTTCGAGCAAGAGCGTAAACAATCGCCTTGGAACAAAAGAAATACGGGAAACAGAAGGCTTCTATCTTTTCTTTCACTTGAATGGAACAGAGAGGTTTGCGATCGATCGTCGTTAAACCAAAATCACGTCGGCCAATCTAAAATGGAAAATATTACGAGAAGTAAATGAGCAGTGGAAACGGGTTAAGCGCGGGAAAACAAGAATGTTTAAACTGTGATTAGTTAAAACAATCACTGAGCGAATTGAAGCACAACCAGGAACGCCAAGTAAATGTCAACAGCCTATTTAACATTAATGTGACTGAGTTCACAAGCAGGCGAATCGCAAATAAAATCAATCGAACTGATATCTTACGAACGTAATGTTAGGACAAAAGCAAACTCCGCCAAATTAAGAATTTGAAAAAGTTTAAGTTCTTGAAAGGACGATACATTGTACATAGCTTACACACTTTTGCGTTCTGTTAAATAAAAAACACAGCCTTCACCCCTAAACACAAAATAAAACTGGCCACACGATCAGAAAACACCTATCTCAATTTAAGGGAGAGTTGTAAAGCGCGTGCGTAGGTAGTGACCCATGAGGAGAGGTATGTCCATCCGTCCTTGTGATTCATCATTAGTGAGAGAGTAAGTTAGACAGTATCAGATGGTTTTCAAAGGGGCTTTCCATTAGAAAAAAAAGTTACCATTATTTTTTTTTCTGTGAAATACTATGATCTTTGGATAATTCGACGTTTTGACCACCCTTCCCTAAGTATCAGTTATGACAGTCTGAATGGCACGTATCTCTTAGAGTGATGGTGAGAGAGATTTGATGGCCCAGCACTCAGGCCAAAGTAGTCTCTAAAACAAAGATAATAAATGCACAATCCACCGACAGAGCTAAAAAACGTCTTCGGAAACGGATTTTGCGAACAAAGGAGACTTGTCTGATTGGCGCGGCAATGGATTTTGAGTCGTTTGCTCGTTTGAATTTCCGTGATGTTGCTTCTAGGCGTTGATTCCCTTTACCCTTTTTTTTTACAGAGCAACCTCAAAGAACTTTGTACAGCCCCTAAATGTTTTCAAAAATTAATTTTCTCCCTAAAAACACTGGAAATAGGAAAATGCCTTCAACGACAACAAAATGCCTCACTTTTAAATGCCAGCCTTTTTTTCCCTCCGCAAATTTCGTTGAATTTTAAACCTTGTGCGCTTGAGACTGCGGTATTGACCACATACCTGTGACGTAGCATTTCGTTATTCAGGTCTGCCCCATTCTCCCTCATTATCGTACCTCCCTTATAGTACTTCCCCTCTGTCTTAAGCCAGTTCGAGGCGACTAGTTTGTAAAACGGAGGGAAATAGTTAAGACCCTTTGTTTGTATATAAATTTGTTACCTTCGTGAAACAAGTCATAGAACAACGATATGAGCCAGATCCTCTGAGGAGATTGCTTCTTCTCTTTCATCATCCTCTTAACAAGAAGAGATCGCGATGACTCGTCCTCACAGTGACGCTTTCTTAGATTTCCCTGAAATCCTGAGGTCAAGGAAGCAAGGGCTAATACCTACCCACAATATCTTCGCAGTTGTAGCGTGTGCTTTTTTCCTCTGTCTACAGTATCAAAAAGTCTTTGACAGGTTGGTGTACATTTCACGAAGTAATTGGTAGGGACATTGTATAATGCACGGAGTGCAGTGTAACCCTTTCCATAATGGGCCAAACTATTACAAAGAAGAATAAAACATTCCCTAGAAAAATATTGAATTACAAAAAGCCAATGAGATGTTGTATGAATTTATTTTGAGCATAAATTTTTCCCACTGATTTTGAACGACAATGAAAATAGTTCCTTGTATTGTAAACAATCACAACAACACTTTCACAAAAACCAAAAAAATTGTGTTTTCAGTTAGAAAACAAGGAGAAGAGTATGGGACCGACTTTTTCAGAAGAAGTAGTCAATAGAGGAAGATGTTTTTCGTCTTACCACCAGCGTGGGACAAAGGAAAAAAAATCTGAGTCCTCATGAGGAATAGAACCCCATGGAGACTCAGAATTTTTTTCTTTGTCCCATGCTCGTGACAAGACGAAAAACATCTTCCTCTATTTCTTTACCGAGCTCAAAACTTACTATCTTTGGCTTATTATATTTACGAAGTAATCAATGTTTACAAGTGATGTAATCAACTTAACTCCAGCACAAATTCATCATGAGTGATTTAAATATAGTATTTTTGTGAATTTTGATTTGATTTTGATTTTTTTATCACTAAACTCAAAATTAGATTCTACCATGTCTAAGAGTTTATTTGAAAATTTTTGCCATAAAAACTTTAATTTAGTAATGATGATAGTGTTTTGGATCAACCGAGTGGCGTGGCCACAAGCACAACTCCTTCTTCTGCAATATTTTGTGATCCTAGTGCTAGTTTTGATAGTAAGCTTTCCATTTTATGCGTATTTTGTTAAGCTGTTTTAAATGCAAGAATATTGATGATTTTGATGAGATTGTTAGGAATTTTGCACTTTAAGTCTGTGGAGGACCCAAAACACCATCATCACCAAATGTACACAATAAAACGAACCAAGGATTCAATTTAGTTTCGAAGGGTTTTAGTAATGGTGGTTTAGGCTGTTTGATGTATTGGAGCTTTATCTCTACAGTGGCAATAAGCTTAGAGGTGGTGTTGCTCATAGGATACATGTCTTTCTTTTCCGAGACAAGAGGCTACATCCACCGTTGCAAAAATTGAAAACTCTTTCCAAAATATGAGGAAGTACATCATGGCTGGCATCAAAGCATTGAACAAATTTTCCTTCGAGTCTGTTAGGATGAGAGCTTAGAAAGTGTACAATGTGGGAGAGGGCAATTTTTTTTTTTACTGGGTCAGTCTCAAAAATACAGTTCTCCGTGAGTTCCAAAAGAAAAAAATATGTACTTATTGACTAAGTGTGAGGGCTAGACGGAAAATATTTGGCTCGAAGTCATGACGTACAGACCGAGCGAAGCGACGTGCCAAATATGACCGAGTGCAAAATATTTTTCTGTCTAGCTCGTACAAACTCGGTCAATAAGCATTTTATTATATGACCACTTTGTTTTAATCTAAATAGGACGCGATAGACGGGTGCACGCGGGTAATCACAAAAAACGATTCTAGAATACAAACTCATCCTTGTTTTCTTGAGCTGGAGCTAGAAAGACACATAATTCAACGAAAATCGCGACTTTTATATCGATTTTCCTCTTTCCTTTAAGTTTTTGCAGCAAAATTGTGTTAGTGCAGGGCCAGGACGGCTTTTTCCGGACCTGCTTATATTAAAGTTTTTATTATAGTTTTCTAAAGGATTGCGCTCGCAAAGCCGTACGGTCATGTGATAAAAGTAATCCAGCCACTAAGCCAGCCATCTAAGGATGTTGGGAGGCTTCATGCGTCAGCATCTCAGCCCCGAGTTGCCATAACTGGTCAGCAAGAGAAGTTAAACAAACAACGCACTTTTTGTAAAGAGAAGGGAACGTAGCTCACGTTCTTGTGGTGCACGTGGTGCACTCCGTATTATGTAAATTTTCCTAGTATATACACGATAGTCACATGAATATTCTTTCATTTCACCCCTGAAGAGTGAAGCGATTCACGAAACAGGCTTGTCGGGAAATGTAGTTGCGTCCTTTTTTCCTCTCATAATATTTATTCTGCTCTGCTTCAACGTATTGAGCACTGTTCCACGCGAAAATCGACTTGCAGACTTCCTATATATATATAGCATTAGCACTGCACTGATGAGGCCCAGAAGGCCGAAACAGTACTGTCTGCAGTTAGTTATATATATACATATATATATATATATATATATATATATGTATATTGTGGCAGGAAAAAGACAAATAAACTACCAGTTCATCCCTACAGACTTCTTTCGTGGTTACTTAATCCCCTAATCATCCGGGGATTTAATGAAGATAATCTTTACCATCGTTTATATACAATATATTCTAATTTATGCAACGCGAGGTCTTTGTTTCTGTGGCGGCGGGAAGACACAAGCTCATTACGTTTGTTTAGCGTTGATAGTTCGGGTCGGCAGATGATTAGGAATTTTTCTTTGAGGCAGAGATTACATCTTTTACTTGAGCTGTTGTACGGCGAGTGTGATGAGAGAATGCACCAGGAAATAAAGTGCTCGATGTTGTTGTCTTTGAGGGTCCAGATGTGCTTGCCGAGTTCGGTGGAGTTTCTGCGTTTAACGTAGCGGAATGTTGCGGTGTGGTTTCTGCATCTTGTTTTGAAGTCGTTCTCTGTGAGTCCTACGTAGGTTTCTGTCGTGTTGTTGTCTTTGCGTGTGACGGTGGCTTGGTAAATTACTGATGGTTGCAGGCAGTTTCGCACGCCCGTCGAGCTGGCATGCGTTCTTTTGTCGGCGATTGCATGTCTTGTTATTAATGGTAGCGGCAGCGGCGGTATCATCAACCTGTAGAGATGCGGTTAGGGTGCTTTTGTTATGGTTGTCGATTATTTGTTTCGTGTTGGTCATGCAGCTGTAACTGATCTTGATGGTATTTCGGTTGAAGATTTTTCTGAGCTTGTGATCTTTGGGAAAGTGCTTGTCTACTAGGGCGAGGAATTTGTGCCCGATGTTGGTGCTGGTGTTCTTGCTAAAAGGAGGGTTGTACCAGAGGATGTAACTGCGTCGTCGGTTTTTCCGTTTGCTTGTTTTGGCTGGTTCATACTGTAGTGTGTAGTGGTATCCACTTTTGTCGAGTGCTTTCTGGTATGGAGGGGCGGCTTGGTCAAAGGATGTTTTGTCAGATGATAGGGACGACAGTCGTTTGTTGATGCCGGCGGGAATGCTCTTTATGGTGATTGGCGGGTGGTTGCTCTTGCGGTGAACGTATTGCAGTGAAGTATTCGGCTTTGTAAATGGCTGCTAAGTGCTTCGGTTAAGGTTAAATGTGACGTCTAGGAAGTTGATTATTTCGTTCCAATTCAAGCGAATGAATTTCGGTTTTGTACGTCACACTTTAGGAGCCAATGATGGAATTGAACATGTAAAAATAACATATTTCATTCCTTTTTAGCAGGAAACGTCAAGCTACTGTGTCCATCCGTTCCGAAAATTGGAATTTCATTACAAGATTCCTACCAGTAAAACTAAAGCTTCTTTCTTTCTAATTCGGTTTTGCACGTCACACTTTTATAGCTTCGAATCGACCATATTTGGTTCACCATACCACTCTTTTTAACGTGTTCAACTTTCGTAACTTAACACCGAGTCACACAACGCGTGACGCTTTCATGAACTAATCGTTTGTTTAATCTCGAGATATGAGCTTGGGCTGACATTGTGTTACGGGGTGAGGATCTCCTAGAAGAATTCGGTGTATACGAGGCGTTTAAACCTGAGGGACCTGCTTGAACGGTGGTAGTGGGTGGAGACGACATGGGAGTGGGAGAGGTACCTACAACAACTAGTATTTGAGCGGTAAGTCCAAATATGCTCCGTAACATGTTGTTTCCTTCGTCGCCAAGACCATCGACTTACATGAAACGTTCATCGTAACCTTTATTCGAAACCGGCATGGCATTGTCATCGTCCATGGTCTATCTGTAACAGCGAATACAACCTTCGTGTTGCAACAAGTGACTACAAGTCTTGTATCATCACGACTCGCAGGATTTACATCGATGGCCAAATAACCAAAAGGTCTCTGAGCGCATTGATTATATGTGTCCATGACGGGACACCATTTTTTGTTAGGATGCATTTCTGTCAATAACGTGCGCAAGGCCACATTGTCTCGAGGATTTTTGAAGACGATGATGTATTGGGCATTTCTCGAAATGGTCTTGGCATATTCTCCCTTAGAAAACATATCTTGATACAAGTAGAACACAGTGACGTTGAGATGATGGGAATGTTGAGTAAAGAGATTCAAAATGTCCTTGTCGTCTCCCCCTTCTAACATGAGATCGTCCAAGACAAGAATTCCTCCTTGTTGATCACCAAGCCATTTTTTCAAGTCATCGTGAGTGGGTACCCCTTCAAAAAATTCCACACCCTGTTTATGCATGGTATCGATTTTATCTTGCCATGATCCATTACAATATTGTACTCGTAAGGGTCACGTTTCAAAAAGGTCTAAATTTTTTAGTAACAAGCGTTGAAAAATGTCGTCTGTCCACAGCTGATGGGTCCTACGACCAAAATGCTGGAGGGTGATTTAAAAGAGGACCCTTTTTCTAGACACGATGTCATGATGGTGAAGACACAGAAAAGTGATACAGAGCTATTTCATTCACTTAATTTTATTTGTGCTTGGATAATCTCTTTTAAGAGATCTCCTACTTTATCATCGTTTTCTAAATAACTATGTTCTGAAAACATAGCTAGAAAGTCATCGATACTTTGACCTCTTGCTTTAAACAACAGATACACAATAGCGTAATCTCCACAACTGGCTGTCTTCACTGATTGCGACGATCTGGGGTTTTTGCGCAGGTGAGACCATTGTTTTAACCACTCTACGAAGGGAGTAATGAACTCGTAGGTGGACAAAGATAAGGTATAACTATCTAAGAGTTCGCAAGTATCGTTTTCGGTCCACACCCCAATCCAATCTTGACCGGGTTTGTTGGCTGGATCTGTTTTGACCACGTACGCTCCTGGTTGTTGTCTTACGGGAGTCTTGCGCAATTCGTCACAAGCAAGGGTTCTCACAAATTACTTGTTGAGTTGTGTATCACTATCTGATATGGCATTGAGTTGACCTGTGGTGAGCCACACAACTTCCTTATTGTTTCTTTGTTCACATCTCACATTCTAGCGCACATCCATTTCCATCATACCTTCATATTCTGCATAAATGACTATGGTTTTCTGACTTCCTTGAGATGCACATTTCAAGTGGATATTGATGATGGCTTCGTTTCTGGGAAGTAAAATAGGATCGTCGTGTCTTCCGTTGGCCACGTTCGAAAACTCAAACAGGGTACAGTTCTTTCCATGTCCCCAGTCTTTGAATCTCACCATGTTCCCTTCATTTCTAAACAGACACCCTGTAGCATCTAGAAAACGGTGATACCCTACCATATCTTTCTGTCCATTAGAACTGTTGAGTTCCATGGTTTCATAAGGGTATTCTCCTCCGTTCACAATCTGTTTAATGTATTCAATACCAGCTTTCTAGAACGCAAACGGGTCTTTATTGTATTGTCCATTGAAGGCTGTGGTCTCTAAGATTCCTGGAATGACTCTCTGGAGTGCTTTTCCATTGACAGGGTTGTTGATCTCTTTAGAGGTAGCTCCGTTATCTAGGGGAAATTGTCTCATTTCTTTTCGGATCATGGGATACTTGGCAGGGGTTTTGGACATGGTGCTGGTGAGTTCCATGTAGACGGAGGGATTTAGTTTCACCAGGCAGTGATAGAAGGTGAGTTTGATATCATCTGTGTTGATTCTGACTTCTTCATCAATGGTTCCGGTAGCGGCTTCTACATTGAAAATAAGAGCTGCTCCATTCAAATAGAATTCCAGTTCCGAGAGCGTTCTAGGAACAATCCGTTTCCCTTGGTGAAACGCGTCCACAAACGGTTTCATCCTCAAGGTTCTCTTTCCTCCAACATAGAAATCTCTCGCGTCCGCTATCTGAGCTTTAATACTGGATTGTTGATTGGCTGATAGCCCTGTAAAGTCAGTATGACTTGGCTTTACAATGTCGACTGTATACGTCACGGGTGAATCGATTTCATTCCTCCAACCTGTAGGTTGTAGAGTGGTCTCTCCATCATCTCCGTCGTAATTAATCACCGTCTGTATGAAGGCTTTGAGATAATACATGTCTACTTGTTCTGTGAGAAGGGTGCCATTAGCTCGGAAATTGACTTGTTTGAAAAGTGTTATTGGCTGGAGCTGTCATGCGATTCACGTCGTCAACGAGTGAAGTGGGATTACTGTTTGCCGTCGTCTTGAATCCTAGATCAAGTTCCACAAAACTTCTTTCCAGATCAATGTAATCGGATTGTCTTTCTATGTTAACGTGAATCGGAGTGATGCTCGACGTCTGAGGTGGTACTTTGATATATTTGTAACTGGCAGTGGTAAGATCCGTAGGTGGAATCGTGAATAAGTTGAGATTAGGATTAAGCGCTGCTGTTTTTGTGGCCATCTCGCTATAGTTATGTTTGCTTCAACGTCTCCTTCGTTTATGAGTGCGTCTGCGAGTAGAACGGTTCTTAAATGATCTCTTCTTCTTGAGAAACCGTCCGCCTTCCTGACGATGATATCGTTTTCTTCCTTTATACTTTTTCAAAATAGAAGTCACAGGATCATTGGAATACTCTGTACCCACCCCAATGATGGGTGCACTACTACGTACGATACTGATACGAGACATTTTTTAGGATCCAAAGATATCGTCCCGTTTTCTTTTGACTCTTCTTTCACTTCGTTCTTGAATGCTGTAGAAGCACCTCTCTTCACTCCACGTCTCACTTCTGAGAGAGATCGCTTCTTTAACCCACTTTTAACCCCTATCTTCACTTCCTTAAAAAAATTATTGTCTCATAACACCTCTTACTTGCGGTGGAAAATCCTCTGGTACACCCGGTCCCAAAAACGGGGATGGAGCACTCCAACGAAAAATACCACCCCTCGTTTGATTTCCTCTTGCTGAAGGAGCAGTATACATTTTGAAAAGTTTTAAACTTCCTCCCCTCATGGTGTGTCAAGTACGAGTACACACGTCACTTTAAATCTCTTTTTATGGATCCAACTGTTATATTTAGCAGGATACCCTTTCCACTTGACGCACAATTTATCTTTTTGTCGTTTCAAGACTTTCTCCGCTCTAAAATACGACGCTTCAGCCAGATGTACTTTTTGTAAATCCCAGGCGTAAAACGTACCCTGCAAAGGTGTGTCGTCGAGTTCTTACACCTTACAGGTAGTGGTCATACCCGGGACTACTTCGCGTACCACAAACACTTCTTCAGTCCAGCCAAGTAAGTATCCTTTTTTGAAAGGTCTGAATTTTTTATTCAATCTCCTTTTATCCCCGACTTTAAATGTAGGGGGTTTCTTTTTCTTTTTCTTGGAATTCACATACCTGACATACAAATTGTCCCAGACTTCTTTGGCATTGAAAGACGTGACTTTCGCTGGAGTCATTCGAATACTTCTATGATACGTGTGATTATATTGATACATGAGTTTCGGTAATACATCTTCATACTTTAAGGTATTAGCTGCTGTAAAATATTTGTACAATTTAGATTTAATGGTTTTATTAAATCGTTCGACAATACTGGATTTGGCGTCTCCGTGCGTGGAAAAGTGATGAATGTTCTGTTGTTTCAACAGATTTTGAAAGACTTGATTGTAAAATTCTTTTCTGGATCTGTCTGCAACGATCGAGGTTTACGTCTATGAGCGGATTTGAGTATCTTGGCAAAAGCGTCGGTGACAACTTTTCTTGTCTTCTTTTTAATAAGTTGAGCCAACGCGTATTTGGAAAACGCATCAATGACGACCGGAATGTATCGAATCCCTTATTCTGTTTGGACAGAGTTTGCACTTCTACTAAATCAGATACCCATTGTTGGTCAATGTCGAACACCAATACTGGTTTAAACACACCTCTTCTACGACGCGGTTTGTGAAGAGTATAAGCAAGAATCTTCTATTATTCTTTTTGAGCTTTTGGACGCGAAATACCTTTAGCTTGAGCATATTGAGACACGCTCCCTAGACTGCTGACGACACCGGGTGTGTCGTAATCGAGTATCTTCTATGTCTCAGACTTTTCGGATTTTCTTTTTAGCCATAACAACTTGAACCAATGAGTCACACAGTAGTAACCAATCCAATACTCTCCCAAATACTGTTCGTACAATCGATTCCACATGTTATATGCATACTTTCCCTCGTAAGATCTCATGAAGGTCATCAAGCGATGGATGCGAGTATGAGGAGGAAACAAATGTGGTCTACGGAATGTTTGTACACATCTTCTATCATACGGGAAGGAACCCATTCGTAAGGTATTCCATGAACGTCTTCATCTTCATACACGAGTACCTTAATGCGTACACGTACCCACGACACAAATCTATAGTGAGTGTAACAATATAGTCGACTCCACCAAGAACCCATGATGAACAAAAATGAGACAATGATTTCAATTTACATATATCTATTTATCCGCATTATACTCAAGACACACGACATCATTTTCTAAACATTTCAGTTCACTACTTGTCACTCCTAAACGTGAAACTAACTTCCTAAACAATGGTAACCCAATCATCTGCGAAATATGTATACGTTCTTATTTAGACAATTCACCTACAAAATAAAAAATTTACATCTTATTTAAAATCATGAAAAGTGCTTCTACATTACGAGAATCTTCTTTGGCTAATTCCTGGTTTAGTAAGAATAGTTCTTCATCTGTTGGAATACCTTCCTTATATCTACGTTCTGAAAAAAGCAATATTTACAGTTATTTCAATTTATTTAAAATGAAAATCACGGTCGGTTTTGGTTGACCTTCTTTCTCTAAAGATTGGTATATTAAAGAAAGTTCTTCATCACTTGGAATACCATCAATACACAACACCATCATATCATCATCTATATCACTGAGTTCTTTGGAAAATTCATTTACATAAAAGCAAAAAATTTAAAATCATGACTTCTTGTTCGAATTTACGAGGATCTCTTTTTGCCCTTTCTTTGGCTAATAAGAAAAGTTCTTTATAACTAAGTTCTGAAAAAGCAAAATTATACCATTTCACTTAAAATCAATGTAAATGTTAAAAAATCTCAAGGATCTCCTTTTTCTAAAGCATCGAGTTCATGAGGTTTTAAACCCATAAGTTCTTGCGCGTAATCTCGCCATTTGCCGTCAGAAAATTTTTCAACCCATGCATCCACTTCCACATTCTCTTCTAATAGAACACAAAGCAAGAATCAACTTAGATTCCATACATACGCCACAATAATCAATGTCCGGTTGAATCAAATGACTTTTCATCCAACCACAGTTACAAAAGGGGCAACGTAAGATGACATCGTCTATCTACGGCAAAAAATGTCATTCCAAGTCAGCACACAGAACTTGTTGTGTTTTCTCAGATGGTTTGAAACGCCACCATTGGAATAGATTGCAATTCCTCTGAGGACATCTCAAATACATCTTTTGATAACTCCTGTCTGACTTAGACATACCATACGACTGATGGTATCCAGGGTGTACCACGGATGTCCCTGTTGTCGACATCCATAATAATAATAATGATAAAAATAATCATAATCTTTCAAATCACAAAAGGTGGGACACGATTTCTCTCGGCAACGCAGAAACATGTCATGGCAATCTTCCATGTGTGTGGTTTATGGGACATGGATAACTGACTTCCACATTGAACAACAATTCGTCCAAAGAAGCATAGGGATAATCACCTGTTCCTTCTTAGGTGATCTCTCCTTCTTCCACCACTTCCACCTCATTCTTCTCACTACATTGACCCACTTGGTTTACCAGAGACTTCAATTCTTGTAATGGTGCGGTTTCCTCTGGCTTCTTGAAATGTTCGTTAGTCACCACCTTGTCGTCCTGGGGTGGCAACGCATCCACAAAAATGGTACCTTTCAACCTGTCTTTGGCTGCCTGCTTAGCTGCTTTCTTGCTCTTACTAGTTTCTTTTCTAGTATACGAATGAATCCTTTAGCTCGTCTTCTGACTCTTCTTTGTGTCTTCCATTTTTCTTCTTCTGCTTTTGCTGCTCTGCTTGTCCTCTTTGTTAACTGTGTGGATGAAAAACCGAGAATGAGAACACCGTCTCTTATAGCCAAAATGATGGGCGGTCTTATCCCTTATTTAGAATTGATCTGACATATTCTCCAACCCACATATTTACCCCAACAGACAGATGTCACATCTCTCACACCGAGATGGTTTCTATCCTCCCGCACAAGGGATAATTTTTCCTGCCTAAAAATTCTAGGAACAGTTCACACACGCACAAAGGACAAATTATCGCGTGACATGATTGTGTGTCAAAATTATAGGATTTATATTCTTTGCATATTTCGAATTCTTTGAATATTTCGCCCTAATCAGACGCCCTATACTACTTTTATTTAACCTTTTTTTTATATTTCCTAGCTTCAATAAAGTCAAACAAGTGCTGTAAGAGGTAAGGCCTTAATTTTAAGAAGAGTTACTTCCAAGATAATTTCGTTAAAAATTAAGTTAATTGTCATTTTTCCAACAATCTGGTAATGAAAAGACTGCCTTACACCTTACGAGATAGTTGGCATAAAGGTGTTATTACCAAAGGACCATCTCCTTCAGGTGGAGATTTGGGTAAGTGTATACTGGAAAATAATATTTTCCTTTTCAAAATATCATGCATCTGTAAATAATTTAAAGTCTATCCTCTCTTCAAGAAATTGAAAAAGTGACATCACAGCCTCCTTGAAACATAATTTCACTGTTAAACTCTATGCAATGAAGTTATGTTAGGTTAGCTTACTGTTCTCCTTTATTGTGATTCATATAGATAAAGTACTTTTTTTTTCAAATTGACAATTACATAAGTTTATTGTTTATATAACAGATGATGAAGATCTACCTAAAGGACCACCCCCTGAAGGCAGTGATTTAGGTAAGTGTCAACGGTAATATTTTCTTTTCTTCTATAATGCTATGATTCCACAAAATGCTATGCACCTGTAAACAGCAAATAGTCTTTCCACTCTGTAGGAAGTTGGAGAAGTGACACCATAGCCTCCTTGAAATACAACTTTCCTGTTAAAGTCTAAGCAATATGAAATGATGTCTGGTTAGCAAACTGTTTTTCCTTTGACCATTTCCAGTAAAGTAGAAGTTCATAATTTTGCAATGTGACTATGACTTGCTTCAGTATTGTCACTTCAGAGAGACCTTTTCTAATACAATTATAGAACCAATGCAGTATTTTTAATAAACTTGTTCAAACCAAGTATTCTTAATTTTTTCATAAAATAGATGTGGACAAGAAAAATGATAATAAAGAGAAGATGTGAAAGAAGTGGAATGGTGAAGTAAAGTAAACAGTAACCTAACAACAACTGACATTACAATAAACTAGGCTAACACTTGTTTTAAATTTCATTTTCCACAGTATTCAGAAAATCTTGAATTTATTATGTTCATGCGAAAGAAGTTAAATTTTAGAAACAGTATGGGGCCCAAGAAATATTTTTCAATCTGTAACAAACAGAGATTATTCCATGGAAAGTGTGCACAAATGAGATTTATTGCATCAAACAAAAATTAACATGTGAGCCTAGTGAACTAGTGATTTTTTTTGATCAACGCGACAAGTGGATAAAAATTGTTCAAGCATTTTCCATCGTATGATGCTTCCATTTCATACATACTAAGTTTTTTTCTTACTGCCCAACAAAGATTGGAAGCTAACAACTGTGAAAATACATTGTTCATTTCATTAGAGCCACAAATGATACTACTTAACAGCGTTAATTCCTACCAGTATTAAAATAAATTCCATTTCTTAACAATTCTCAAATAGAAGATTAAATAATTTTTCAAAGATTTAAAGGTGAGAAGGAAAAAAAAAGGTGATACTATATGATTATTTTTGACTGTTGACAAAGAAATTAAAATTTAATACAGATCAAATAAAAAACCCTTTGAAGGTCCATTGCAACAGTTTCCAGCACATACACATTTACAAAGACTGTTTTATTTCCAGTCCAACAAAAGCTGCCGTAAGCAGACATTGAAAGATAAAAATCTATGATAATAAAAATAGAGATTTTAGGGCAAAAGGGTGATTTATTTACATCTTGTGAGTATAGTTGTCAGTTGGGTAACATCTCCGTGCAAGTGCATTGCCTTACCTCAACTTTTAATTAATTTTTTTTTTCTATTAGTTTACCGTTAATTAACAAAAGCAGAATTGTCGCACACGCGATCACGCGCACAAACAAAAGCCTTGATTAAACAAAGGCAAAATATCACACGCATAAACAAAAGCCGAAAAATGTCACACATTTAATCACAGTGATAAACAAAAGGCAAAAAAAGTCATACATTTTATGACAACCTATCGGTACATATTAATTTTTAGCCTTCCCTCTCGGGAAACATGGTTTTAAAGTATAAAAACAATGCGATCAATAAAATCAGTAGTCGCAAATTTACTTCACCTGGTGAACATTATCTTGCGAAGTCTACACTCAGCACAATCATGCCATGCCGTCATTCTTACGATCTCAACTTCAAGTTAAAAATCGTAGTTGAAGCTGAAGCTGTTAACAACAATCGAGAGATAGCGAGGGAATACGGAATTTCCGAATCAGTGGTTCGGAAGTGGCGCAATTAGCAAGACATCTTGTTTTCAGGCGATCTGAAGATGACAGTCAAGCGCGCTTCCATGGGCCGTTACCGACCAAAAGATCCCGAACTTCATCAACTGTAGGCCGACTGGTTCAGTGATCAAAGGAGCCAAGGTAAGCAAATTCCTTCTTATCTAATACATGAAAGTTCACACGGCAACCAGGTGGACAATCAGACATAGTTTGATGCTACTCTGGTTTGCAGATTTAATGAATGTAACCGAAGAAGTTACAATTCATAGACCCAACGTTTCGACGCTCCTGTCTAGTGCCTTCATCAGGGGTGATCTAGACGCTGTAACAAGAGGTCTTTTTATATGATCACTAATTAGCGGCCTTTTTTTTCTGACGAGGTCTAAATAGGCGTCAGGAAGCAAACCGCCATCGTTACTAAACCTCCTTCCAAAAACATTTAAAAGGATGTTTTCAATGCACTTATAGCTCTCAAAAAGGATCTGAACAGGCCCGTATTGACAAGGGTAATTGTGTTGTGGTTATGGACAAACAGCAATATCACGACAAAGCTTTGTCTCTGCTTAATGACAAGAGTACGTATGCTGTCTTAAACTCTGATCCTACCAGTAAAACTCAAAGAAAGTTAAACAAACGATATGTCGATGATGTTATTTCTGCGGTATCCGTATGCCCGCATGACACTCCCGCCATTCGCAAGCGATTTTAAATTTCTGTCTCCAAAGATCAGTTCTGGCCAGGATATACCTTAATGTTTTTTTGGCGATGTAATTTTGAATGTGACATTTCCACATCAGCGTGTTCTTGAGCTTTTGTAAAGCTGGAAGTGATCCTTCTCTACTGGAGCAGATACCTCCAGACACGTATTTCTCCATAACTTCGTCAGGTATCCTCTTTCCCCTCTTTTAGTCGTATTCTTAAGCTCTGTACGATTTTTTTAAATGTGAAGTGCTTCGGACCTATTTTTAGGGTGCGCAACGCTTCTCCTTTTGCGAATCCTATCTTAACGCCACGTAATAAGTGTTTACGGGCCGGCACGACTCCTGCCGGGCGTTGAGTTAGTATAAACGAATCTCTCCTCAGTTACCCGTATATTAACAAAAACAGAGGCGTGGTTGACAAGGATCCCTTAAGATGCTACATCAAATTAATTCTTCAAATATGGAAGGTATTCTTAATAACTAAACCTTACAAAAGGCTTGAAAATACAAAAACCAAACCAGATTTTAGTGGTTTGTTTAATACTTAAACTACTGCCTTAACTTTACTGAATTTGTTTTACTCAAAAGCCTTACGTAGCTCAACATTGTTTCGTGCTTATTATATCAGAATATAATTTTTGCGTGAAAAACAAAAAATTATTGAGTACATAACCAGTACCTCCTCCTAAGAATATTGGAAAAGAAAGCACGAAAAATTGAAATAAATCTCCCCTAACCTCCCGACTAATATGTGACCAAGACAAAGAATATCCTGAAAGACTTATAGAGTTAAAATGGGACTCTTTAGAACTGAAAAGGCAATACCTTAGCCTAGTTCAAATGTATAAGATTATATTTGAATACTATGATATCAATTGCCATCATTACTTTGATATTATTGGAATAACTCGAACTAGAAGTAAGCATGAGTATAAAATAAGGCCTAATGTTGCTCGTACAAATTATTTTAAATATTCTTTTTTTAATAGATATATTAACGATTGGAACTGTTTGCCTTCTGAAGTAATGTCATCCCCTAGCCTTCAGTCTTTTAAAGTTTCTCTAATTAAGTACCTCTGCTCATAATTGCCCCAAATACCAGTTTTTCTTTTTTGTACTTTTGTTCGATGTATGGTTACGAGCTGTGATTAAAGATTAAAGATTAAAGACCTGGGATAGCAATTCTTTTTGCTCTGTTCCCTTCGAGTACTTGTCATTATTTACTCTGTCGGGTCTTTCTTCCTGTAAGAAAAAATTTTAAATAACCCAATTTATTATTACCTCAATTAAAATTTTGGATATAAAGCAAATACAATTATACCAAGCACAATATGTAAAAATAAGTGGTTATTACTTGTATCTCATTAGTAGAGAGGCACCTGTGAGATTCTACATTTTACACTAGAGAGCGAAGATAGTAACTCTCCAAAAAGGAAAAAAAAGTGTGTAGATATATATATATATATATATATATATATAAATATATATATTTATATAGATAAAGATATACATTAAACTAGCCTGATGCTCAATGTAACAAAGGATCCCCATCCAGTCAACGACCAGTAAGTCATAGCCATCTTCACATCTAATTTAACTTTAATTTATGAAATACCTGTTCTCACGGAGTCTTACCTCTGCTTGTGAAACTCGAGTCTCACATCATCTCCAATCAGCGTAAACGAAGCCCACTCAGACATTTTGTTCAAGCCGTTTTTTCTCATCCACTTCATGGCCCGATGAAGGGATTCACTGGCACTTTCTCCTTCAATGAGGTGTTCGTAGAACCGACTCATCAGCTTCTCTGTTGCTGAGTCTGGAATGGCCCACAGCGCAACAAATACCGAGCGAGCACCAGATCCTAAGAACGCACGGGCAATTCCTATAACTCCTTCGGCTCTTATCTCTCCACTTCCACTGTGGCAGCAGCTAAGTACCACCAGTTTAGCTCTGACTTTCACTCGTGAGACATCAGCCATCGTCAACATGTAAGCTTCCTGCGGTGGGGTAGCGTTTTGACTGTTGGGAGTAGGAATGGGGGAGAGTGCAATTTCTCCTCTTTCCGCGTCACCATGGGCAGCAAAATGTATCAAGCTCACTGAACTTATCTGCTCAAGTACCGCCTGCTTCGTTGCTTTCTCTTCAACTAGAGGCGGAACACCCACCAGTCGTCCGACCATCTCCGCTTCCTTTCTTGCACCTGGCAATGGTTGCAGCCAATGAACTTTGGGATTGCCTATTACCAAGGCGCCAGTGTTGCTGTGATAGTCCTCTGGACTATCTTGGATGTTCTTGAGTGTTGTCAACGAAGGAATGATACGGATCTTATGAGTCTCTGATAAGTATTCGGCTCCCTCCTTTTCACTAAGGGCAGCAAAGGGAACTTTGTACAACCTGCGGTCAGGAACAATAATGACTTCATGCTCATCAAGCAAATCATAAACGGGGGCAATGAACATTTTGTAGCACAAATTTAGACTTGAAATCACTTTCTCGTCCTCGTCCTCGCCATCGTCCTTCTCCACGAGTCGCAATCTTGCTGAGCTCTTTTTCGCAGGGGAGAGAGGTTGCAATTTAATCGTATTTAAAGACCGATCTTCACAATCTTTAGTGGGCAAAATACCAAGACTCCGGAAATTATCATCCAAAAATTGACTCAAAGACAAATCTTTGGGCAACCCAGCCTGAACTAGATTCTCCTCTGGTGATACTCTTCTATAGTGAAGGACTCCACTTGTTTTTAAGATCCACAAATGCAGACAATTCTGAAAATAAGAAATGTACAGACAAGTGCAGTTATTTTTCTTTCTTAAAATGTTCTCAATGCCAAACCAAGATTGTGGATTAGCAGAGATGTGCGTTTCAACCGAGTACTTCTCTGCCATTAAGTCTGATAGGCCTCTAGCTCGACCCAACTCCTCAACATAAAGAGCATCACGAGCTTTTCCGGTGTCACAAAGCAAAGTACAAAGTAGCTTGTAGGGAAATATTCCTGTGTGCTCCAGAAATGATGTTTTGAACTGATCATTGGCGCCCAAGAAATATCTTAGCTTTTCATACTTTTCAATGCACAGATGAAGACACGACAGGGAGTCTTTGATTTTATATTGATATAAATACAAAACGGCGTAGCCTAGTAGGATCTCGAACTCTCTTCTTCCATCTCCAATATCTCTGAATATGAATAAAGCTTTCTCCAAGCAAACTTCCCAAGCTTCAAAATCACCAACAGTTCTAAACAGAATTCCAAGGTGTCCAAGAGCTGCTGCTTCCCCTCCTCTGTCGCCAATTGCAGTTGTGATGACAAGCGCTTTTTGGAAATACTCTTCAGCCTTGTCGTATTGGCCAAGCAGCTCACACACAATACCTAGGTTTCCGTAGTTAGTTGCCTCCCCTTCTCTGTCGCCAATTTCAGTTGTGATGACAAGCGCTTTTTGGAGATACTCTTCAGCCTTGTCGTATTGGCCAAGCGACGTAAACACAGTACCTAGGTTTCCATAACATGATGCTTCCCCTCTTCTGTCGCCAATTTCAGTTCTGATGACAAGCGCTTTTTGGAGATACTCTTCAGCCTTGTCGTATTGGCCAAGCGATTTAAACACAGTACCTAGGTTTCCATAACATGATGCCTCCCCTTCTCTGTCGCCAATTTCAGTTCTGATAACAAGCGCTTTTTGGAAATACTCTTCAGCCTTGTCGTATTGGCCAAGCGACGTAAACACAGTACCCAGGTTTCCGTAGTCAGCTGCCTCCCCTTCTCTGTCGCCAATTTCAGTTCTGATGACGAGCGCTTTTTGGAGATACTCTTCAACCTTGTCGTATTGGCCAAGCGACTTAAACACAGTACCCAGGTTTTCGTAGTCAGTTGCCTCCCCTTCTCTGTCGCCAATTTCAGTTCTGATGACAAGCGCTTTTTGGAGATACTCTTCAGCCTTGTCGTATTGGCCAAGCGACTCAAACACAGTACCTAGGTTTCCATAACATGATGCTTCCCCTCTTCTGTCGCCAATTTCAGTTGTGATGACAAGCGCTTTTTGGAGATACTCTTTAGCCTTGTCGTATTGGCCAAGCGACTCAAACACAGTACCTAGGTTTCCATAACATGATGCTTCCCTTCCTCTGTCGCCAATTTTGGTTGTTATGGCAAGGGCCCTCTCTAAATATTCCTTTGCCTTTAGGCTCTCGCCAACTTTATACAGCATAAATCCATATCCTGTGTATAAGTCAAACAGTTTCCTTCCGTATCTTTCCGCACTTATGTAGTCAGAGATATGACGATAAGCGCTGAAAAGAACGGTATAGATGTCGCTGTAAAATTGTAGCAGTGCTGAATCAAATTGGTCTTTGCTGTTTTGATCGGTGCCATTTAGCAAAATCAAACATTCGCTGCATATCTCAATGGCTTTCTGAATGCGATCTGAATTGAGCAAGAACAGGGCAACAAATAAGGCGATGCTCATGAAAGGTGTCATGGCTTCTGCTGTTAGGTTTCCATTGCAATCCTCAGCTGTTATCAGGGAAACATTATTTTTAGTAACAAAATACTAAATGGTCGATAATCTTGATTAATAATGAGTCACTTCAAACAGGAACACAAATGCTAAGTTACAAAAACGGACTGGGTCGATTACACCCGGAAACTATTTGTAACAAGCTGAAGGTGTTAGAATTTACAATATCCACTTAAAAACAAGCAAAAAAAAAAGTGAAGAAGTCGGTTGGTCACCTTTCATTTTCCTCAAGTTGGGATTTTTGCAGAACATTACATGACTTTAAAGTCATTGGACAAAGATAAAAAAACTGACAGACTTTATCTTAAATTTTGCAATTAGAACTTTCCACATGCATAGTTTCTATAAACAACGGGGTAAGTTTTTGAAGAAACTTTGGTGGGTTATTAAAAAACTATTTGGCTTTACCAACTGAGTTGACAATGTAAATTGGCCATGATAATGAATTTCAGCCGTCGTTTACTTCCGTTTGAAAAATGTCATTAACCAAGTACACTGTGCATTTCTCATGGAAAAGGCAAGTCCCATACATGAAATTTCAATTCCAATATTGGAACTGACAGTCAGTGTTATCTGCGTAAGGCTCTCCAGAATTATTGGAGAAGAATTGGAAATGACAGCAGACCAAGTTTACTACTGGACTGACCCAGCTTCCGTGTTGAAGTGCATCAACTTTGTTAACTCGCAGGTAAGCGAACCGTAGAAACTAGACTTAACTCACTGGGTCACTGTCGTAAATAGTAGCGGAGCTCGCAGAGCGCAGCCCCAAAATTATGCAAAATAGTAGTAGCCCATCAAGCCGAAAAAATTTGGATGTACGACTGTACGACCGTACAAGGTGCTTCTTTTAACATGCGTGGTCAACTGTACCGCGGGCACGCCAACGCCACGGCTTTATTTTTGAGGCATTATTCGCTTTGATTAAAAACAAACGAAAAAGAAAAGAATACAATGCAAATTCAGCTAATGAAAAATCCATGGAAATAAAAAGAAATCAGAAAGAAATCAGAAAGGAATCAGAGAGGAATAGTCTACAATATAAGTTCTAGTTTCCCCATTCTTAGTTTATTGATTTTATTAAACCGGCTGTCAAAACGTATGTGCAATGCAGACCCTAAGAATCACTGTATTTTATTTCTTATTCATGAATAATACAAGAATGATTAATGAGAAAATTGCTTTAGTTTTCTCGAGAACTATTCGACAGTTTAAATAATGTACCGTCCAAAATGTTTGTACTGGAAATTCCCTCGCTCGATTTTATTGAAACACCGTTCTTTTGGTTCATTACCGAGACGATCACAGTTGTAAGTTATTGACATTCGGGAATATGGCAACGTTTGCAAAGATTGTTCATTTTAAAAGCAATGAGCGCATTTATCAGACGAATGTCCCTGAAAACGAAGCCCTAACGTCGATTGCATTTACCTTTCCAAGGTGATGTCACTAAACTTCTGATAAAAAGAAAAGCCCGCAAGATTTGGCCGAATTACCCTTAATCTACCCCCTTACAGTTATGTTGGTGTTAATGTCTATTTGGTCACCGGAAATTCATTGTAAAGGACAATAATATTTCTATTAGTTCAGCCAATTCCTTGAGCACGCATATCGTCAAGTGATGTTCATTATGTTATTTCATAATTTTTCTTCCTGTGACAACTCGTTCTCCATAATATTCAGTAGAGTAGCTGCGCTACACACGGTATTTCGGTTTTGTACGTCAACTTTTATCACACACGATGTAATTGAACGTGGAAAATGAAAGGCGTTATTCTTTTTTTAATAGGAAATGTCAGGCTTCAGTGTTTACCCCTTTGAAAGGTTTGATTTTCATCACAAGATCGATTCTAAGTTTCTTTTTTAACGCTAAGCTATCTTTGTGTGATAATGGACTCATTATGAACTTTTCATTTTCTAGCGGGTGTGATTTGCATGATCAAAGCCAAAAATACTAAAAAAAAATAGTTACTGTATTTTGGTTTGGCACGTCACACTTTTCTAACTAATGATGGATTTGAGCATCCAAAAATGACACATCTTACTTTGTTTATCCGAAAACGTCAGGCTTCAGTGTTCATCCCTTTTAGTTCGTTAGGATTTGCATCACGAGATCGATAAGATTGAGCGACAACGAAAGCTAGCTTCTGTCTTTAAACAGTAAGCTATCTGTGCGTGAAAACTGACCCATTGTACACATGAACTTTTCATTTTCTTGCGGGTGTGATTTGCATGATCGAAGACAAAAATAGTAACTGATATAATAGATAAAAAAAAAAAAAAAGAAAACGGACGGAGTGGATCGGTAATTTGCTCGAACATAACCACATCACTGGTCTTACCTTTAAAAGCGTTAATCCAATGACTGAAATATGGCAACAAGTAAATGAGGAGGTAGCTTGATTTTCAGTTATAATCAATAGTTATACTTAATAGTTATTCATATTTCTTTTGAGAAGGAGAGAGAGGTGGAGGAAATGGACTGGACTACAGTTACGTTGTAAGATCCGTGCATCCGGAAGGGACTTTCCTGAAAACTCCCAACGGCAATTCGCGCTGTTCAACCTTTTTGTTTCCTCTTTTCCTCAGACAATCGCAAGAAACTTGCAACTAGAGGGCATTAACACCAAGCGATGATTTGAATGATAAAAATTATATATGGCTTAGGTTCTTCCATGTCTTTGAAAAATAACAAACAATTGACAAGCTTGCATCCCGTTTAATTTAGTATTGATGTCAACTTTACCTGATTTTTGGAAATTCGTGGAAATTTCATTTTCCAAGGCTACACGGCCAAAGCCAAACAAGTCGCATTTGAGAATTATGGGCTCACTGTAGTAAAAGGAGGGTTTCAATGGGGTGATGGCTTTTACGGCTAACGGTTAAAATTTTGGCCATTTTACGAGTAACGGTTAACATCATTCCATGAGTTGTTACCAGAAATGTTTAACAGCTCATTCCATGATTTGCTACCATAAATTTTTTTTGAGGTTTAATTTTTTTTACGAATAAAGGTTAAAATTTGACAATTTGTGCGCGTAATGGTTAGATTTTTTGCGGCCGTTTCATGGCTATCGGTTAACCCCATTGAGACCCTCTAGAAGTATATGACGTCTTAGATCAGTGGTAAACAACTGACAATAAAAAGGTTCTTACCGTAATTTTTTGCCATCGTATGCAACTGACACTATAGATACTTCAAAGATTATGTTCTATTTATTAGAATCTGAGGCGTTTGGAACATGTTTTAAACGGGAGAGGTGGAGGTTTTAGCCGTGTCAAATTTTAATTTGAGGGCATACCGGCCAGAATGTTTCATTAGCATAAATTGTGGGATGAGAGGGGGTGGGAGGGGGGGGGAAATCTCCCAATGAACCCCTTGGATGCCCCCTCTAAGTATCAAGAGGGTCGCAAAGGGGTGTTGGCATGGCTCTTATGGCTAACGGTTAATATCTTTCCATTGTTGTCACCAGAAATGTTTTTTACGGTTAACTCTTTTGCCAATAACGGTTAATATTTGTCAACTTTTACGCCTAACGGCTAGTTTTTTTGGCCGTTTTACGGCTCACGGTTAACCTATATTAAGACCTTAAGACCGTCTATCAAACACTGTTACTGCCAATTTGTGATTAGGAAAAATAAAAACTGTGATCAAAAGTATTTAACAAAATTACTGAGAATAGGAACTGATCAATTTTCAAATACGATCGAGAAAAGATCAAAATGGTAGGTTTTTTTTCCTAGTAAAGTGATTCATTATGTACAAGACGTGAACTAATGATTCTCATTTCACGAAATGTTAATACAAATTAGAAATATATCTCTAATCTTGCAGAAGATAGTGAGAGTTAAACTCCCCAGTTTTCATGCGACTTTCGAAAATTCAAAACGGAATTCAAACACTAATGGAGAATTAATGAGAGGGGGATCTGGAGGGCGAATCAACATTTATCAGAAGATTTAAGTGTTCCATCTCAAACGAATGAATTTCGGTTTCGTACGTCACACTTTTACAACCAATGATGGAATTGAACATGTAAAAAATAACTTATTTCATTCTTTTTCGACAGGAAACGTCAGGCTTCTGTGTCCATCCATTTCGAAAATTGAAATTTTATTATAAGAACCAAAGCTTTTTTCTCGAAACGGTGGGCTATCTGTGAGCGATAATCAACTTTTCATGAACTGATATGGAAAACCGATCAGCAGTTTGCTCCGCAGTGAAGCTATTTCGGTTTTGCACGTCACACTTTTACAACTTCAAATCGACCATATTTCGTTCCCCATACAATTCTCTATGACGTGTTCAACTCTTGTCAGTTAACACCGAGTTACACAACGCGTGACGCTTTCATGAATTAATCGTTTGCTTTTTCTCGAGATGTGAGCTTGGGCCGCCTTTGCTGACATCAGTAAAAGACATTCTACATGACAAATATGTCTTAATATAGGATTGATTTTAGTTTTTGATCACGTGATTATGGAAACCATCAGTTTCTCAAACTAAACAATGCTGAACAATCTTAGTTACAATATGGTTTAAATATTATATATATAACCTTAACCCTTTAACTCCCAAGATCTGATTGTTAATTCTCCCCTTCAGCTTTTACACAATTCTTGGCAAATAAGTGAGATTAATTTGGTACTAGATCAAGATAACAACTTCTACCCGATAAGTTTGGGTATTCTCATTTGCCCTTTGCTGGATAATCTATGGATATTATATGGAGAAGTTTCATGTTAACCACTTCTGGGAGTTAAAGGGTTAACTGTTCTAAGAAAGTCATTTAACGGTGGTGACATGAAGCATTCGATCAACACAAATGTACGTCTATACTATGTATGCAGTAACATTGAATTTAAGAAAGTCCTAGTTTCTCTCAGAAAATTAAAACATCTCTCTTCGTGAGCGCGCAGCGTCATGACTTATCTTCTTATGCGAGACTCAAGAGCTTAAACAGACAAAAAAAAGGGATTACGGCGTTTAGAAAAATATGTACCGTAGAACCAGCCGCTAGACAAAAAGAAAAAAAAAAAAGATTTGTGCTCGTATGCCCGTCTATCCTCTGTTTATAACATGTTCAACTTTGGTAAGTTAACACTGAGTCACACTGAGTGGAATGATTTTAGTTTTTGATCACGTGATTATGGAAACCATTGGTTTCTCAAACTAAACAATGCTGAACAATCTTAGTTATTATAAGGTTGAAATATATTGTATGAAACCATTGCGGTTTGAAGAAAGCAATTTTACGATGAGGATATGAAGCATCCGTTCAACGCAAAAGTAAGTTTATACTATGTATGCAATAACAGTGAATTTAAGAAAGTATTAGTTTCTCTAAGAAAATTAAAACATCTCTCTTCATAATTTATCTTCTTATGCGAAACTCTGGCGCTTAAACAGACAAATAATAAAAAAAATGGATTACGGCGTTTAGAAAAATGTGTACCGCAGAACCCGCCGCTAGTATCTAAAAATTTTAGTGAATGGTGTCTCGACCATGAAACGTTTGTGTACAAGTAGAAAACGGAAATTCAATTGGAGTCTACCGCAATCTCTGAATCGATCGTTTAACCCTCCTAAAAAGTGTCAAGTTAATAGCTAGTGCAGATCGTACCCACCGGAAAACCACGTAATGAAGCACTACGAATTTCCTATATCAGCGTGGGACATTCCAGTTTTATGATCATCAATTTCTCAAATTGAACGATACTTAATAACCTTATTTTAGTTAATGAGGATAAATTATACGGTATAAAGCCACAGAGATTAGAAAAAGTCGCCGTAAAACCAATTATTTCGCCGTGGTGAGGATTCAATCGCGCCATCAACCGCTTTAACGAAGGGCTAACGCTCGAAACGTGACATATTGCAAACAGAAAGATCAAAAAAGTAGGTACTGGGCTTTGCCATAAGAGCCTTACCTCTATACAGCCGTTACTAAATAACTAAAGCTGATAAAAACCGAGTGACTAGGAAAGATTTTCAATCGCACTTACCAATATGTTGACAGTGGAGCTGATGCTTTCTAAATGAAACAACAAAAATAACGAATTACTTTTCCCAAACTTCCGAACTTCCGCTGCCACAGTGTTTTAGGTATCCAGATCACGTGTGTTTAGGTTATTCCCTTCCCCCCTCAGGACTAATCGAAATAAAAAAGAAAAATTTTAAATTGAAAATTTTTTGTGTGCCTCTATGCCCGTCTATCGCGTCCCATTTAGGTTGAAATTTTCAACAGTTGGTGGTCATATGATAAAATGCCTATTGACCGAATTTGGTGGGGCCAGCGGGGAAAATATTTAGTTCGGGGTCATGAAGAAAGCACCTCGCTGCGCTCGATCCGTAGGTCATGACCCCGAGCCAAATATTTTTCCTTCCGGCCCTACCACTCAAACAATAAGTACACAGTATTTCGATTTTGTACGTCACACTTTTTATCAGTCATGATGTAATTGAACATGAAAAATGAAAAGTGTTAGTCTTTTTTTTAATAAGGAATGTCAGGCCTTAGTGATTGCTCCTTTGAAAGGTTTGATTTTCATCACAAGATCGATCACAGTCTCTTTTTTTTAACGCTAAGCTATCTTTGCGTGATAATGGACCCATTGTCTTCGTGAACTTTTCATTTTCTAGCGGGTGTGATTTGCATGATCGAAGACAAAACTACTAAAAAAACCGAGTGACAGTATTTCGGTTTGGCACGTCGCACTTCGTAACTAATGATGGTTGGAAAATAATTGAGATAGTTCGCACGCTCTCATACGTCAACTAGTTAGTTTAGATGAGAATATGTAAACACGGCTTGTTCGGATGTCACACTTTTAATATTTGCCGGCGCAATTTGAAAACATTTCAAACTCAAAGTTTTCCCAAATACTCACAAAGTAATTTCAAGTATAAGTGATAGATATCGGAATTGGAGAAAAATGTACCAATTTTTGATCTGGGGTTTGGCTTTTATCCCCTCCCCAGTGAGGAACAAGAAGGAGGAAAAAGAGCGTTGCGTTGTTGATGCTTCAATACGATTAGTTTGATGACTATGAAAAGATAAAACATAATTTTACTTTCAAACCTGGTATTTCTTATTGTATTGTCGTTTTATTCTTTTAATAGAAAGTTTCAATTATCAATCCAAGTTTTACTTATCTGTTCTTTCCAGGAAATTCAGAGAATTGTTGTCTAAGAAATTACCACTTGACAGAGGACTTAGACTGAGTCAGACTAACGCATTAGTAACTTCAAAGCTTCAACTTCCCCCCACCCCTGCACATTTGACATTTTAAAGATTTGTTTGTTCAAATTATTGCCCCCCTCCACTGGACCAAAACTGTGTGCAGATGGCCCGCTCAGTTTTTTTTTTTTTTTTTTTTGCAAAAGGGAAATTCAGCAATTGTGACTTTGTACACATTGGGGAAGCTTTAACACCTAGACGTTATGGAGCTTTTCTTCTGAGCCATTTGCTTAGCAAAGTGAACTACTTGCCTAAAGCACCTCTGTATTTTAAGATATAACACTTGTAGTCCCCTTGAAAGACTTGGCACTTCCGGTTCAAATCCTCTACCCCCTGGGTACAGATGACGGTCAAATGCCCGTGGGTTGTCCAGGGAGGGGGGCATTGAAGCTTCCGATTGATAAGTGTATAATGGACACTAAAAATTTTTCACAAACACTCTTACCATTTTCACATCTTTAAGTCATGGTTCGGACCCTTGGGTTTGGGTGCTGGAGGTGAAGTCTGGTATTCTTGGATCCAAGCCGTCAATCCTAACACCATATTTGGTTCCTCGTTTGTTTACAATGGCAATAAAATCTCACCGGGGGAGTGGTCAATTAAACTATTACTATCATCATTTTCACCTTAAAATCAAGAGCTTCTGTTGCACCGTTTTGACATCTGTTTTGTACCATGAAATGCTGCTTTCACAAGTGAAAGAAAACTAAGTTAGAAACTACTCTATTGTATCTTTGAATGCGCGTGGCCTTCTCGTGAGGCGTGGACTTCTCGCGAAACATGGAACCCGAAAGTTGTTTGAAAGGGTTCATACTTGAGACGGTCACCATCGATAAACAGAGACTTGAGATTAAGTAAGAGAACTCTTTTTTGCTGTATGGCAAGCATTTCAACAATTTTGTTGAGCTGCTGATGAAGTTGAAGCATTTCGTGGGAGGCTTTTTTCCTGGGTGAGGAAAGCACTTAATTTGTATCTGTAACAGGTGGTTGGTCACTTCTTACGACTGGTCGCTGGTGCCAGTCGGTTGTGTCCGGGTTGAAATTGGGACGAGCGCACTGTCTAAATAGAACTGAAGAGGTTACACGAGGTTTCACATTCAAAGTAGACGAAGTTCAGATTAGGGTATGAGACGCTGAAAGCAATTTACATGGAAGTAAATTGGCAAAAGTGTGTCACCTGACAAGACAATTGGCAGTGCTAAACCGGTTTGTTGCTAGGGGAGTATTGGTAAACATTAGTCTCCTAGTAAAAAGGTTGTTGCTAAGGGAGATGTCTTTAAGCTACCTTACATAGGCCACTTTTCTGCTATCACTCAAAAAAAGACCTGCCATTTTATTAAGCGCTATTGCAATGACTTGGATATCAAATTGCATTTTTCCACGCGTGTTAGAGAGCACTTAGTCAGTGACAGGGCCTCTAACATTTTCAGGCATTTGAAAGGTTCTCCGCACTGTCGCGCTTTATGTTCAGCAGATAACTTCCATGTTTTAGATCACGCCTCTACCGGTTTTCAGCTTCAGATAAAAGAGGCTTTTCATATTCAAAGAGAACAACCATCTTTAAATCAACAATTACACCATGTAAATCTAAAACTATCTTTTTAATTCTCACGCTTTCATGCTTTACCTCTTTTCTTATTGTCACTATTCACCTTAATTAGCATTGTTCTACTTACCATATAAATCAACTTTCAACGCTTTGTACAGCAATTAACTAAAGATGACAGAAGTTTCAGTCGAAACACGATTTAAAAACTCAAAAGTTTTGTCGCTTTCTTTAAATTCTTGACTTGCCTGCTAATATTAAGACCCAAAAGAAAAATAAAAAATAAATAAAATAAGAAAAAGAGGAAAAGCCAGATGATGAATTTCCATTTGGGAATTGCTTTTAAGATTGCTGGCGAATGGGATATAAAACAAGGGAACAATGGAATTATGATTTTTACGACAATTGTTCATCGCAAGGGGAAAAGGTAATTTTGCTTAGCTAAGGTTTTTCAATAGTTTTGTCATTAGGTGTGAAGTTTTGGTCACACCGGGATGTATGTATTAATCACAGCACAAAGGCTTGAAGAGTTACTATTGTTGTCAACTCGAAATCATTTTACACAGAAAAAGGCCATGGTTTCCAAAATGAACCTTCTATCTATTATTTGATGAAATCATTTTTAATTATAATGTACCGTAAATTAAATGGTATACATGAATAAAGTAAAATATTTGACAACTTTTTTCGCGTCAAAAGTTAAAAAATTTTCGCATTTTCGAAATTTGCGACGGTCACATTAGAGTAATATTCAAAAGATTTAACAATTAAGAAATGGTTAGCTTACAGTTTGCAACTGTTGAATTATAGATACGTGTGGGAGGTTGCTAAGCCCAAAGAAGCGTAAGAGTCACACAAGGCAACAGCCAAGTGCGATTCTAGCTTCTTGAGGGTTTCAAACATTGAGAATTTCAAAAATCTTTCGTTTTGTGAAGAAGAACAAACTGATTTCAGTGTGCCACACACGGACAAATGGAATTGAGCAATTTGACCAATCATAGTATGGGCTTTTGCGAAGCTATGCTATGACAAGAGATCTCGTGCGAATCAGTACTGCGCAGGAACGGTTTTTTCTTTGTTGTGTTGATTTCTTTTGTTTTGGTTGACACCTGTTCTTTCAAGATTGGCAAAAAATTTGGCAGTGTGCAAAAGATTTGGCAACTTTTTCAGATTGGAGGTTATGAGTATACTAGTTTCCTCCCATGTCCAGCACACTTCTAGGAGATACTTATTTGCCTTCTGAGAAAAGGTATCTGCTTTTTGTGTTTTCCAAAGGGCCTATCCAAAGTCCACCTGGCTAGTAAGGGATTGTTCCTCACAATTGAGTTCCGTCCTTGAACGTAGCCACACCCTACAGATTATATAGAAGGGTTTATTAAAAGTATTAAAAAATAGCACCCCAGTGGTGAAATACATGTGAATTTACAAGTATACTTTAAATATTTAAAAAATACGAAAATCTTACATTTGACTTTAAAATTAAGAGTCTAAGGGGACTGGGAATTACAAGAGTCAGTAGTTATATACCAATGAAAAACGCTTAGGTTTGCTTGACTACAAGAACTGGGCGTTAGACGCCATTGTTGGAAAGAAAGATTTTTTAAATCTTTCGGTCCGGCATTTAAAGAGTGATACATGGTTTTTGTTGCGCAACTCATAAACGTGGCAATCGGCGCGCTTTGGTGGAATAAGGTGGTACAGCCGTGACCCAGGCACACAGATACCGTCCCAAACTTTCTTGCAGAGTTCGTCTCTTCTCACATTTAAGCGAGTGGAGTTTGCAGCCACAATGGCGTCTTTGTAGCTCAGCGCCGGAAATAATATACGCAGAGCTCTTTTCTGAACTCTTTCGATCATGTCCTTGAGGTAAATTGGTAGGCTAGTAGACCAAGTGACGCAGGCGTATTCGAGGACCGATCGTACCAAGGCATAAAATATGTTAATAAGGTCTTCGGGTGGAATTCCGGACCGCTTGAGCACTCTTAAGATGTAAAGACGTTTTGAGGCTTTGGAGACAATCTCACGCACGTGTTGGGCTGTTGCGAAAGGGACAAAATTTGTCTCTCTCTGCGTGCGAACCAAGGGGAGGTAAAGTATTTAAAACATTTGACAAGAGTTTCAAGGTGCTCAACGGGGAGGTTACCTCGCCGCTCGTTGGCAATTATCGTCGGCCAGAGTCAAGACTTGCCGACCTGTGACCTCGCCCTCGAGTGAATTCATTTTCCAATTGTAATTGCGTTCGACATTAGGAGAACGCAAAACACAGTCCTATGGTACTCAGTTGGGATTCCTGTGGTACTCAAGGCTGATCTTATGTGATACTCATTTTCGTCGAACGTCTGCATTTTCAGCGCCATCTTAAATAGTCTATCTCGTTTTGTCACGCGTCACATCCCGATGCGCAAATAGCAATCGCGCATCTTGTGGCCAGTAGTTTAACTGGAAGAAGAGTAAAAGCGGTACTTTCTCGCGTTTGGGGTAAGCTCAACTTTTTTTTCACACTTTTATAGCTAACTTTTATCCATTATCGAAGCCTAAGGGAAGTTTGCGTTACTTCTAGAAAATTAGGAAAATTATTTCAAACGAGTTGTTGTTTTCCTTGGTGGTCACGTCACAACGAAGTCACAGGTGGCAAGTTGAGTGGCGGTTTTTGCAGGCAATAAAGTCTTGTTCAGCTCCTAACATCATCTGCCTCTTTACTGTACAATATTTCCACTTAGCCTTCAACTCCTCTGCAGACGTTTCCCTCTGCTTTAAACTTGTTTACCTCCAACCGCGTAATGGGTACCCAACCATTTGTTCCCTGTTTCGTATAAGCCTACGTTAGTACGAACACCAAAGAAAACCTTCAATCTCCACCACGAACGTACTTCATAATCAATGACCACGACTAGTAATAAATATGGCCAGCGTGAGAAAATGCACATTTTCACTGCTGTGATCAAAGTGCAATGATGTATCGTAATTAATACGTACGGTATCAAACCAGTAATTATGACAGGGTGAGTCTAATTTTTTCTACGAGGTCGATGTGACACTATATTAAAAGCGATTTTTTTTTGGACGGAACAAACTAGCGAGCTCCACTGCACGAACTGAGAAAGTAAAAGCTTGTATTTATCTCCCATGCGTTTCGTCTGACAATAGCAGACTTCATCCAGGGGTTTTACAAGTAGGCTGAATAAGCTTGCTTAAATAAATAACCTGTCTCTTTTCGATTGAAGCAGGCGGAAAGAATTCGCCAGGTGCGCCTACGGCGTTGTACATGCGTGACATTTTTCGGAAGTTACATGTACGAGTGCGTGATCTGTTTGAGGATAACAGATTTAGTGGGAAGATTTGACCTCTCAACGCATGACATTCTCTTCCATGTAACGTCTCCCTTTGTTTTCTCAATTTATGTTGTCGCAAACAAAGTTTTTGGGAGTCACGAAACATAAAACGTATCGGGACCCAGTTGTATGTTCTAATTACAATAAATTATAAATAACCGAGGTTCTTTGAAACAAGAAGTAATTATTATGTATGCTGTCTCTCAGAGTAATCGGTTAAAAACCATTGCAGTGATAACTTCGTGCATTTTAACCATTTTGAAGCGATTTCCTTTGTGAAAACCAAGAAAAACCGGAGAGGGGGGTGGTCTATCCTTCCCCGGAAAGAATCAAAACAGAAACCAGTTTGTCTGTTTGATTTTTAGGGTAGACCCTTTAAACTAGCAACGTTTTATTGAAATCGGTGAGGTGGCATGTAGCACGACTGCCTGGTGCTCTCGTGGACACACTCTTAAATTTTGGCCTCCGGAAATTTCATATCTATTGTTCTGATTTCTTCATTCACCTCAGGTAATCATATATCGAATCATATGATATGATATGGAAAATATTTACCTAACTGTTGCTAAGCACTGTTGCTAAGTTCCTTTTTACTTTTGGCTGGAAGCAAACGCCTCTGTGCATTGGAAGTAAAGTAAAATGCCCAAGAAATTGCACTTGACATTAACATTTCATGTTCTAAAAACAGTGCAACGCCACCACAACAGAAAGAAAAGCCAGTCACCCACAAAATTTCAGAATGACTTCTAAATTTTGCGCAAAAATTTCTTTTTAAAGGCTTTTTAAATAACTGTGAGAACTGCTGCGGGCTAACTGGTCAAGAGCAAAAAGAATCAAAAATTTTTTCAGCAAACTGATTACTACTGTATGCGCTCTTTTAAGCAGAACGGAGTGGAAGAGTGAGGGGGGTTGGGGCAAGTAGGTTGGGGTAGAAATGATCGATATTCTTGATTCATAAGAGTACAAATGCAACGCTGACATAATAATGATAATCGTAATAATGAAATAATGAAAGTTTCCTTAAGCGCCATAACCGATTAAAACATAAGGAATAAAAAACAAAGGGTTTTCTTAATTTTCTCTTACAGGACCAACGCACCTCAAACAGGTCTTTTATTTTATGTTTTACTTCTATGTAAAGATTAATTTCTTTAGCAACGAAATGACTAATGACATCGCGAAGTTGTTGAATGAAGACTCTAAGAACTGTCATACGTATTGACCGTACACAATACGAATGGGTCGGTGGTTTGAAACATAAGTCATAGGAAGGTTTCCAAACAAAACCGGCCAGAATTCATCTCTTTAATTTCCTTTTTAAGGCAGAGCGAAGTGGAGGGCGGAGGGGGGTGGGACGTGTAGGTTGTGGTGGGAATGAGAATTCCTCACTACACTGATACTCATAGTTCAGGTATTAACGCCCTCAGAGACAGTCAAAGAACGAAAAGAGAAGGACACCATATCAAGAAAACGTGACACGATCAAACCTTTATTCGTGCATGCAATCACTTTTTCATGCTTCAAGAATGAAATTAACGTAATTTACATCAAATGAAGGGATGAAAAACTCGTTTGGCTCCCAGAATACGGTATGATCATTTGACGTTTTGTCTGTTGATGGATGTATTAGGATTACAATTTGACACTGGAACTAATATTTGACGCAAGAATACTGATCACCAGAACTTCATCGCCAGAATTTTTTTAATTGTAAGACGAGAATCAAGTCACATGGGTTGAGGAGAAACGATCAAAGAAATGCACTGAAAAGCATTGAGAAACAAAACAACCTTCTTGAGATCATAGCGTTTGTTGATGTTTCCTGCGCAAGAAAGCGTCAGTGGACCGCATGCAGACACTCCTACCACTTGCATCCTTTATCCCACCACCTTGCCGCCTTAACAATGAACAACAGTGCAATCTGTTTTACTCTGTAATCTGGTTAAAACAAACGCCCACGATATTTCTCTTAAGCTGTCTTTTATTTTAGCGTCTTTGGAATTACTACATAATCCCTTAAGAAACTTTGCCAAAAAAAGTGTGCAAAGTGTGGTAAAAAAAATATATATTTTGCTTCCCTAAACAACATTTTGACAATGACCTGACTTGAAAACATTAAATCACCACGCAAACATACATTATCTCAAACATTGTAATGCGTGAGTGACTTGTTGAACCAGTTTCAAAATATTGCTGTCGTTATTTTTCCACTTGATACTAATTAAGTTCTTGACCTTTATAGCTTTTTCCATGGTTCTATTTGGAAATCCATGTAATTTTTCCCAGTCTTTTAAGCACTCAGGGGTAGTACTGGAACTGAGCAAAAGAAAAACTTTCCGTAAAAATTTTACATAAAAATTTACGATTCTGTTAACGAAACCGGATCACTCAAGGTTTCTGGTAAACCAGACCAAAAACTCTCGATCTAAAACGACCACGATACCTCGTCTTGCCACTCTGCGACAAACGAGGCTCGATTACGCAAACGAGCCTCGATTTTCCAATCGAGCCTCGTTTCTTTGATCGAGGCTCGTATCGAGAAAAAAAAGAAAAAAGAACGGAGGAGAGGTAAGTAGGGAGAAAAAATAGAGAGAAAGGAAGGAAGGAATGCACCAGGCGGCAAACGTAATTTACTTATTCGAGAGGGCCCAGGGTTCCGGAAGGGTTGTATCGGTATGGGTAGAATCCACTGAGCAAATGATTGCAGGCGCATTGATTGTTCAGCGATTGAACAAAACAGAAGGTAGGAAAGCTGCATTAGGTGCTTCTGTGATTTCGTGCCAAAAGAAACCGCAAACAAGTTGTGAATGGGAGATGAATAGATGGAACGCGAGAAAGCACAGAGGACAATTTTCGTTTCTTGGTTTCCAAAAGTTTTACCTGCCGAAAATGGAGTGTACAATTCTGCATGAAAAAAAAAAAGAAAAAAAGACCGTGAATTATGCTCATAAATGAAATCTATCCCAATCAACAAAGAACTCATTTAATAAATTATTATTCCTCTTGCTTTTGCTGTTGTAATGTATACAAGACCTGAGAAATAAAATATTTATATTTTTCGTTCTAGTCGTTTCTCTCTTTTTTTTTCTACAAGATTTTCTCTCGATTCTTTGCACAAGGATGAAATAAGCAGAGCATGATTTAACCGTAGAAAGAAAGTAAAATAATTCTGTAAACACTAACAAGCTCGACTTTTGTTTGATATTGCGAAATTCTAAGATAAACACTGGATCACGTCTTTCCCTCTGGAATATGTGAGAGTACGTCTCCTTCATTTTCTTTTCATCATCCTACATGATTACATTGATTTGACTCTTCATTGAGGAGAACAGAAATTATTAATGATCAGTGATACTATCTTAAACCAATTTCCATGGTAGATGCGGAAGGATTTCCGGTGGGGGTACTATTTCACCAAAGGATGACGTATATCGTATGTTATAGAATTCGAAGCCGGAATCAGATTGGAAAAACAAATAACTTGTATGAAAAGCACGTGTAGCAATGTTCTTCTACCAAACGTAACTTAATCATCATGCGGCATTTAACAGAAGCAAGATCGCGAGCGAAATTTAAGTTCGAAACCTTTTAACTTATCTCTCAATTTTATTAAACCCAGTTGCACACCCATAATTTCTTATCCAGCCTAATAACTTCATGAAAGCGATTAAAAGGATGAAAGAAATTCAGAAGATACAAAGATTATTTCACCAAAACAGCAGCGACACCGCCGCCAGGACTCGAGCTTGGAATCCCCAGATTCGCCTTATCCATTGGGCCACAGGGCCTTTCTTGAATTTCAAAGCATGGAACGCTACTGAAGAAAGCGGCAATTCTCCTGCAGGTGTTCAGGAGTCTTAATCGCTCCGAAGAAATATTCAATTCACTTTCAGAACAATTCACCTATGTCGAAGAGAAAGACTAAACCGTAATCCCATTTTAACTCTCAGTCAAATAGAATCTTCTAATCTATTAGCCTTGGCAGTGTTGAATGATTTTGTTATGCCAAAGTGAAGACGTCGTACCGCCAGAAACGGTTAACACGTCAACTTTTGGGGAAAACCTTAAAGGAAAATAAACCATAATCCCATTTTAGCTCTAAGTCAAATAGAATCTTCTAATCTATTAGCCCTGGCAGTGTTGAATGATTTTGTTATGCCAAAGTGAAGACGTCGTACCGCCAGAAACGGTTAACACGTAAACTTTTGGGGGAAAACCTTAGAGGAAAATAAATGAAAATTGATAAACATTTAAAAATAAACGGCACCGTCTTACCTCACTTCGCTATTAAGTGACATCTTAACTCACTAAATGCAAGCGCGACTACAACCTCGAGAAACTTCACCCGGAAATCTGGGGCTGTGAGATTGTATGTAAACGCGGGCCATTTTTCTACCACGGCTAAGCGGGTTACATTACCTATCTGGAATCCCTCACCTCCATGTTAACAGGCCCTAGAATAGGATAAAACACGTATTTCGTTTTCGCTCGTGAATTTGTTCCTTTCTACAAATATCAGCATTCTTTTCGTTTTATGCAAAGGATAATTTCTGAGCTTCTGCTCAAACTAAATCAGTTACCCTATTTCCTCGAATAGGCGCCCGGATGCTTATTTAACATTTCGACTTAAATTTGCGGGGAGGTTATTGGAAGGCACTCAGTCGAAGTAAAACGGCAAAGAAAATTAGCGGTTAGACGTATAAAATTGACGAATTTTTAACCGTTAGTCGTATTAAAAGTTAATTGTAAAACATTACTGTTAAAACCGTTAGTCGTAAAAGCCATCACCCCTAAAGTCCTTTGGAGTTATTTTGTTTTCGGTATTTTCACCTTCGTGATCGCTGGCACTCTGGATACGGAGTAAGCATTCTTTAAACAATTTACTTAATGTTCGCACATTTTCCTTTGGACGAAAGGAACCCGCTCAATGGCATCGATTATTCTGCTGTGAAGGGTTCTATGTACATCGTTGTCCGCTGATATTTCACGTGTTATCCATTATCGATTTAACATTATAAAAGCGTTATAATTGCCAACTATGGTTGGTTTCAACAAAATTCTAGTGCCCAGACTTAATACTTCAAATCCGGCGTGATGCCACAAAGTGACGGCATAAACACGTTACCATGCAACTAGTCATAAACAAATCGAAACTTTGTTTCGCACTAAGAGCTCAGTTCGTGCTATAGCACCGTGAAAGAGAATGCATTTTTCTAGTTTATCGAATGCTTTGAATGAAGACATCAGTTACAAAATGAACAAAAACAACTCAGGTGACAAAGAGTCTGTGAGGAAATCCTGTTCCGCGAGAATACTTGATGAAGTCAATGTCACAAATCGTTCTGATGAGAATTATCATGAGCCTTTAGAGGCCTCACATGGGGCACGGATTATGGCTAATGAGGTGGGCGTTTCTCATCATTACACTTCTTTTTTCTTTCCTTAAAAAGTAGGTTTAGTTATTGTAAAAGTTACAATTTGTTATCCGAAGGAGCAAGTAAAAAGGAAGTTCAAGTGATTTTAAAGGCGAACGCGCAAGACCATCTGATTCAATATATAAACTTTGAGAATAGGTCGTAATTAGTTCCGATTTGACTTGTAAAACGGTTCCCTCCAAAATTAGCTCAATTTTAAGTCCGTCCGTCCAACATTGGAGAAACATTCAACGCAACTAGAATTTTTCTGCATTAAAGGCGTTCAGGTAACTGAGTTTGAAATTTTTTTCTTCGTGGAGAGATGAAAAAGCGCGCGCAAATGAAATTTTTAGATTATGACGCCACTCTTCGACATTCCACCATCTTCACGCTGGATAGGAAGTTGATAATGTTTTGTATCCCAGCTTTTTTGCTCTCTTCTAGTTTCGTTAATTAAAAAATCAATATGTTGGCAAATTTTTTTTTTCAGTCTGCGAGAGAAAAGGAACAACTAACACAGAAGATCATCCACCTTGAAACTGAGATTAACGGTTAGTTTTATGCGGTCACGCATGCATGAAAAGAAAAGTGTGCGCGGACTAGGGAGCCATTTTTCTATGAGTTTCCGACGCTCCACTGATAATAAGTCGTTTACCCCCTTCCCCCCAACCTACTGCTTCTCGTTCCGTCATAAATAGTTCCGTTTTTCGTGTCTTCCCGGTTTACCTTATCACTTAAACCTTGAATTTATTCAATCTAATATTCTAAGTACTTAAAATATTCATTTGTTTTTTAACAGCTAAAGAGAAGGAGATCGCCTTTCTTAAACAAGCTCTCTTTGGGACATACAAAGACATTGCTGATCTCAAGGGAAAACTGTCCCAGCTAAAACAAAATGGGCAAATAACTCAATCTGATTTTGTTAAGCAAATGGCATCAATAGACGAAAAGCTGCAAGAGGCGAGGTACAACATTGCCGAGCTCGAGGGGGGCCTTAATTTTACCTTCCAGAAGAATAAAACAGAAGCAGAAGAGTCCTGGAGCAAACCACAAATATTTAATGGTGAGTATGTAAATTGGTATGGCGTCGCATCAACTGAGTGGTGACAACGCGGTTGATACGACTGCCTTGTTTTTGGAGAGGAAAGAGGTGTTTGCATCATCTTTCACTAAAAATAAATATTTTGATTTCATTAACAGTTCTTCCATGCACTTTTATTTTAATTTCTGCTTCTTTCTTTTTTTCTAAACTAGGCAAAGCTTACTTTGACCTTCAACAATCATGGTTTGACACTGCATCCAACAACGGTGGATGTTTCAAAGTTGAAAACTTTCCAGTTAGCGCAAAAGATCTTGAAACCAGAAGGAATGTTAAATCCACTTCAAGGGCCTTCACTGAGCAAGCCAAAGGTATGAAGAAGAAAACTTGTAAATTACCATTCCTTTACAGTGCACACCTGCGCGAAAGCAGTGTAGTCTTACGAGTCACAAAACAGTTAGATACTCAGAACTGATAGCATATTCTTCCATATATCAGCTTTGATTTTTTAATCATCTTTCATCTAGGCAAAGATTATTTTGACCTTCAACCGTCATGGTTTGACACTTTATCAAAAAACGTTGGATGTCTTCAAGTTGAAAACGTTCCACTTAAAGCAAAAGATCTTGAAGCCATGAAGAAAGGTATGTAGATGGAAACTTTAAAATACGATTCTACATAGGTGATAGTCCACATCTGTGCGAAGTAGTGTCTTCTGAGCGTGAAGAACCTATTAAGCCAATTAGAATTGTCAATGTACCCTTCAGCTTTAGTACTTTTGCAATGTACTGGCCTGACTCAAATTCAGTGAGCAACTTTATGAGGTGTTACATCATACAAAAATAACACAGATTCCTCTGGTATTATGGTGAACTTATTTTCCAAGAAAGCTAAAGGGGTAAAAACGAACGCACATCCCTGCTTCCAACTTTGTTCAAGCTCAAACTGTGATGATTTCTGCTGCATTCAAGACTCGTGCCTTACCCACTCAGATCAATCATTTTTCAGAGGAGGTAGCTTTAATTGAAGAGTTAGCTTGTTCTTTTATCGAGTGCTCAAGGTCATGGTTTTTGCGGCGGTTTAGAAAAAGTGTTTCGCTGAAATTAATTCACTTTTGGTTCGGTAAGCTAAAATCTTAGGTATCTTTATGTGGAAACGAAATTCTCTACATTGCAATCATAAAACAAAACTTAATTTATCTTTTATCTAGGCAAAGATTATTTTGACCTTCAACCGTCATGGTTTGACACTCTATCCCAAAACGCTGGATGTCTTGAAGTTGAAAACGTTCCAGTTAAAGGAAAAGATCTTGAAGCCATGAAGAATGTTAAATCAAATTCAAAGGCCCCCACAGCTGAGCCAGCTAAAGGTATGAAGATGGAAAATTGTAAAATACCATTCTATATAAGTGATAGTCCACATCTATACAAAGTAGTGTATTCTGAAAGTGACAAACCCGTCTGGTATTAAGGTGAACTTCTTTTCCAGGATAGCTAGAGGCGTTACAAAACGAACACACATCCCTGTTTCCAACTTTGTTTAAGCTCAAACTGTGACGATTTCTTCTGCATTAAAGACTCGTGACTTATCCAGTCAGATCAGCCCTTTTTCGGAGGAGGTAATTTTATTGAAAAGAGTTAGCTTGCTTCCTTGCTCAAGATCACGGTTTATGCGGCGGTTTAGAAAAGTGTCTCGCTCAATTTAACTCACTTTGGTTTGGTAAGCTAAAAATCCCAGGTATCTTTATGCTTAAACGAAATTCTCAGCATTGCCATCATAACTAAAACAAAAATTGATTTATCTTTTATCTAGGCAAAGATTATTTTGACCTTCAACCATCATGGTTTGACACTCTATTGGGAAACGCTGGATGTCTTGAAGTTACAAACGTTCCAGTCAAAGCGAATGATCTTGAGGCCATGAAGAATGTCAGATCAAATTTAACGGCCTCCACCAAGCCAGCTAAAGGTATGAATAAGAAAACTTGTGAAATACGATTGCACATATTTAGTTTTAGTGACGAACCAGTTAGACAATTAGAACTGTCAATATACCTCTCAGCTTTGGTACTTCCTCGCCCAATCTTTTTTTAACTGTCTGGGGAGTCCATATTCTTACCATCACCCATTAGATCCTGTTCTGGCAAGCACTGTTTCCAATGGGAAAAAAATTAGTAACCTGTAAAATGCCTGTTATAAACTCCCTGAGTTCAAACATAGTCGTAAGACCTCGTAAGGTGTTGGCCAGTAAGACAATCTACGGAAGTAGGTGTAGTGCTGTTCAGTAAATCAAATGCCAAAAATAAACCTGTCAATAATTAGCATTGTGTTAACTGTAGTACTAACTTTTCTTTCGTTTGACTTAAAATCGTAACATTGACTCGGATTCTCTTTTTTATTTAACAGATCATCGTCAATGTGGGCGACACAGTCTTTTATCTTTTTAATTGTTCAATAACTTCAAAGCTGGGCGTCGTTTGTTACTTTGAGTACGTTATATTTCATTGTCTTTTGAAAACTTTTGTAAGAAAATAAATCAAACAACTATGTGTAAAGGTATAAAGATTTCAATTTTCAGAACATCATTTCTTAAAGCTTTTGTAAATATGTATGTAGCATTGTCATATTTGATAATTGTTTGGTGAGTGCTAACCAAATTTGTCAGAGTTGTTTGTCTCGTTTTTATTCAAATAAACATGAGACGCAAATGAGGTGTAAAGTTTCGAAGATAATATCTGTTTGAAAAAGTATGCCGGGATATGTTTGCATTAAGATAGGTACCGGCAAACTGTTGGGCAAACTTCTTGCTGATGGAGATATTCTCAGCTATATAAATCTAGTCTATTCACAAATGTGATTGAAGCGACTGAAAACAAAAAGAATACAGAGCACGCTGAATATCAACACTTTTTACTCCAACCAGACACTGAAATGAGAGCATAACTTAGCATGACTATTGCTAGCTAGAGCCTTACCTTGCATGAAGTGGTTTGGTCCTCTGAGTTCGGCAATTTTTACTCCAATAACAATCAGCACGTCTATGCACTGTCGCTGTGGTAAGAAAGGACATGCGCACAAAGGGTTACCTTTGGGTTTAACATAATGTCCTCGTCTATAATCAAATCGATATCAAATTCTAGAACGTAATTGGTTTTCAGCACCAACTGGATAGCTAGCGTATCACGATTGTACTTCGACGATGTATCAAAGCAATAGTATTTACCTTTAAAGTTGGGTGTCGAAAGTAATCCGACATCGCTTTGTGATTGGTCCTGAGAACTGCCACCATTCTCTCAACCAATCAGACGCAAACTAAAACCAATCACGAAATAGTCGTCCGCGTTTTCCCCACCCTTCAGGCCGTTTGATTTCTTTTATTTTAAGTTTTCATTGGCTCTTAAAGGTTTTCTCCTTTCGTCTGATTGGCCGCCTGGATAACTTTGGTTTTGGTTTCACGACTTTCCATTGCAAAGCGCTCTAAATAGCATGCTATGTGACAGTGACTATGTTTTCACTTATGAATACGTTTAACCAATGGGTATCTTGTCTCTGTAATTTTGTCCTAGTTTTGTTAAGTTGGTGACCGAATTTTGAGTCTACCAATCCTGCCTGCATGTAATCATTAAAGTGATGAAAAAAATCAGAATCTTGAAATACTTGCCAGTTAGCTGATCCCTTGGCATATCACGACGAAACTAATACGCTAGCTCCTTGCAATTCAGCAATGCACATCAGTAACAAAGCACACTTTCCGAGCTGATATCATGGCTTGCTGCATCTACAGGAGAAAATAACCAGGAATGCTTTAGTTTTCACTTGTGTTGAGGTTTAATTTAAGTTGACTTCTTATTACTTGGGAAAACAAGCAAATGTGACAAGCATCATAACTCAACTGGGAGTGGTTGCATTTTACTAAAGGATGACCTATATCAGAGAAGCCGGAGAATATTCGATAAACATTCAATACTTTTTAATAGCAAATGCAGTAATGCTACGGTAGCAAACATAACTACGCCCCATATGTGGTATCTGGCCTCATAACTTGGTGAAAGGTGACTTAAAAAAAATAAAAAAAATCCATTGGATACAAAGTTTTTTTACTCAAAATAACAGCGACCCCGCCAGGATTTGATCCTGGAATCTCCAGATTCGTAGTCAGATGCCTTATCCGTTGGGCCAGGGGGCCTTTCTTAGACGTGGTCAAAGCGTGGAAAAGGCGTGAATTACACTCAAAAATGAAATCTATTCCGATCAAGAAACAACTCATTCATTAAACTCTTATTCCTTATGCTTCCGCTGTTGAAGTTGTTTGTATACAGGGCCTGAGAAATAAAATATTTATACTTGTCGTCCTGGTTGTTTCTCTTTCTTTTTCTACCAGATTTTCTCTTTAGTTTAATATTGCGAAATTCTAAGATAAACCCCGGATGTCTTTCCCGATGGAATATGTGAGAATATATGTCTCCTTCATTTTCCTTTCATCATCCTCCATGATCACAGTGGTAGTATCTTAAACCAGTTTCCATGGTAGATGTGGGAAGATTTCCGTTGGGGGTTGTATTTCACCAAAGGATGACGTATATCGTATATTAGAGAGGTCGGAGACTACCAGAATGGGAAAATATATAATTTGTTTGAAAAGCACGTGTAATAATGCTCCGCTACCAAATATGACTTGATTTCTAATCTAGGTCTCCACAATGCTCTGGAAACTTTTAACAAGTACGAGTGGTTTTAATTCCATTTAAATACTGTACATAAAGGTTATGTGATGTGCGATTTTTTTCCCTCAATGGTTAGTTTGTCATAAAGTTCAAATGGGGAGCTTACGGACTTGGAACTTTTAAACGTTTTGATTGCAAAGACACAAGCTCTGACATGTTTGGTGCTAGTAAACAATTTCTCTGTATTTCTGTTCTCGTCAACAAATTTATATCACTACAAAGAAGTATCTTTATTTTGCATTGCATTCATCGTCTACTTACACATCAATTTGCGCTCCCGATGTATGACCTTGTGTCATCAACGTGCAGCCCCCACCCTCACCCCCTAAGGGCGTGAAATTGTGCCTAATACAGGCGCCAATGCGACTAAATTTTTCACTTTAGCAACCAAATCCTGAAGATTAGTCGCCATATTGGCGCCGCCGGATTAGATTGTTTCATCATAACCCTGCCAAGAGATATATTGAATTAAAAAGATTTGCAAAGATACAGATAAATCCGCGGCAAACTTCCTCGTTAATTTTGTTTCCAGTGGCAGCACATGCACCTCGATCGATAACTAGACACCATCTTGAATTTAGATGAGCTTGAACGTTGTATGTCATCCATCCTAGTGTCCACTTTGTAGCACGTTAAAGATCCTTTCCCTAACTTAGGGCCTGTATAGATGGAGGTGGGGGACCCCAGGTAGGTGAGGTAACCCGCCTAGGTGGGGTAACCCGCCTGTCCATACAATTTCTTATTTTATTTTGATCACGTTTACATGATAGGTGGGGTGACCCGCCTAGGCGGGTTGCCCAGTTTGCCAGGTAGGGTAACCCTGTCAGCCGGGGTGACAATTTGCCATGTAAACGTGTCAAGGTGGGGTAACCCGCCTAGCCGGGGTCGCATTCATGGTAAAAAGCTCAAAAGCGAAACATGTATGTTTTAAAACTTTGTACATTTCCTAGCTGTCTCATGACAGAAATCACCAGAAACCGCAACGGACACACAAGGAGTGTAAAATGTTCACATTTCGCAATATTTAACGTTGTAAATCGACCATAATTGGTTTCCCAAACTATTCTGTATAACGTATTAAGTCAAGGGTTTCTCGCAAAACCAAACACCGCGTAACACAACTCGTGACGCTTTCATAAATAAATACATATGTGTCCGAGAATTTATCTTTCGTCTTTTTCGAGATGTGAGCTTGGGACGCCTCTGCTCAAACTCCTTAATTGCAAGCGCAACAACAACCTCAAGAAATCTCACCCCAGCACCCTGGGGTTGTAAGATTGCATGTAAACGCGTTTTATTTTTCGACCACGGCTAGGCGGGTTACCTCACCTACCTGGGTTCCCCTACCTCCATGTGAACAGGCCCTTAATTTTGACAGCGTAACAAAAGGTTTTGTTTGTCTTTGAAAAAGGCGACCAACTTTTTTTGAATTGGCTACCACTTTGAAGAATTTAGGAGCCAAGTGGCTATCTGAAAAAAATTAATTTCACGCCCTGCAGTTAGGACGGAAACGCCGAAGAAGGTGTCGATTAAAAAATGAATTTATGTTGTAGTTAGAATTTTGCAAAAGACTGGATGTGTTTACCGTCCCTTACCGCATTGAGTTCCAAATGGAAACTGAAATCATTTGCCACATCGGTTCTGTTCTCAGACCATGCAAACTTTGGTTATTTCACGTTGTGGTCATACAGAGGACGGCTTAGAAATGTACAAAGTTCTAAAATGCACACGCTAAGCTATTGTTTTGCCCGTTTAATTTTTTGTGTTGCCACGTCCTCGTAGCCCTCTTAGTTTGCTTGAGGTTCCTAAATACACTGTAAGTTTATTAGGTAACTTAACGTATCAATTAACAGTTTAACCATAACACTTTTGGGAATTTGTATTGTTATTCAGGTTTGATTTTTTTTTTAATTGAAGAGGTAGCTATGTGTTAAATCAAAACTCCGTAAAAATCTACAAACGAACGGAAAATATTTTTTCAAAGAGATTTATCACTGCTCGGAGGGAAAAATTTTGAATTTTTTGTGACTCAGGTCGTTGAAAATATTTTACAATAAAAACAACAACTCGTATGAAACTGTGGCGGTGAAGCTGATGACATTATATATTGGAGACATTATGTATAGGAGAATTTCGCATGTTATCGTATCGTGATACAGTTTAGATATTGAACGTTTGGAAATTATTATTTTTACTCTGGTTCAATTTCAGTAAGAAGCAAGAGATTACAAACTATTTATAATCTCCTAGTAAATAGATATTGCAAATATATTCAACTATTTGTCCATAGACGTCTTGCCCAAACGCCATCTTTTCCAGGACGAGAAGAGATTTAACCCTTTACCCAAAAGTGATCGCCAAGAAATTGCACCGATAGCTCACGGGTACCTTTGTCAGTTGCCTTGATCGCCAAAATTTTCCAGAACTCCGAGTGATCCGAGCTCTGGTGAATCACACCTTTTAGAACCTGCGGTGCTTCTTGCCAGGATCTACTGCATCAATGCACCGTTCCCTTGCGTAAACAAATAACTCAAAAGATTCTATTCCAAATGCAAGATTTTCATCACTCCAGTCTCTCCGTCCTGTCAGCTCTCTCAGAAACATGAGATTTGAACCAAAAATCTTAAGAGCGCTTGTCTGTAAAAATCAGACAAATTCTAAATTTCGCGGCAAGAGTGAACAATTCGATTTCTTTCTTATTTTAATATTAGATAGGCTAGACTATAACTAAAATCACTGGATACTTTTTTTGGCAAAATATCTTTTTATTTCAGATAAAATACAAATAACAAAATTCCGTTAAAATCGACATTTTTAGAAGCAAATTATTGCACAAGTTTGAGGGCTTCGCATTCAAAAATGAATCTCAATCTCGTCTTTTTAACTCTCAAATCTTCTTTTTCAACCTCATCAGACCTCACAAAACGATTTTTGTATACACTGCGTTCCTCTTTGCGTGTAAAATAATTTAATTTCGAAAGCATACATTTCTCTTCAGTAAAAGTACTTTGTGAGCAAAGTTAATTTTCAGCATGTGCTAAACCTTCAAATGGATTAAGCTTTGGGCGATATAATAACGAAAAGATGTTCTAAATATTACTTTAAAAATTTCTTTGGGCAAATGATTGAGAGCGATACGAAAGCTTTTCAAAGTCCGTTAAAATGCAGTCATTTGACCTTTCGCAGTCAACATTCCAGTCGCGAGTCACACACATACTTTAATATAATTCAACCCATACGACGCCGGAAAATGCACATGGGTACACATTTCCAAATGCTCTAACCTCATTTGCCTTAGAAGAAAGATCCAAAGACCATTTTACTGTGGTTATCTTGTCGCTCGTCGTATTTAAAACTTCCGATGAAACTGCCTGTCAATCTGCGAACTGTCACAAACCTTCGTTATAAAACGTTTGACATCTTTCTGCACTGTGGCATCTTATCCAGCGATTCAGTTGACTGTGAGTGTTATTCGGTTTGTGGTGCAGTAGATCTGATCGATGCTTAGTAGCACTTCACATATTATGCAGTCAACGTAGTTTTATATACGGAGAGTCGTCACGCAATGCAAATCATACAATGGAAAGTTATTTTTTAGGGGGTAGGGGAAGGGGAAAGTAAAAAAGACGTCAATACTGCTAAGCTTTTTCGTTGTTGTGAACATCGAAATCTCTTACATGTAAATTGCGGAGATCGGGCCTTTGGCTAATACTCGTTGAAAATCTAATTTTGGCACCTGCTAAAAATAGTAAGCCTAAGTAAACAAAACCTGGTTTATGGTAATTACACGAAGCCCATTGCTCGCTTAGAGGCGGGGTTTCGGACTGTTTTTCACAAATACACCAACTTACACGGTCAACTTTGTTACATAAACTAGACCCTGCGAGCAGGGTAACTGGGATACCTGGATGGTACTGGATCCTTGGAATTAAGTGTAGTGATACTACGGGTGTCGGAGTAGTATACTGAAATAGTGCGCTCAAGTCTGGCCAAGGGCATACACCTATTTCAAAACATAGGCATGCTATGCATGTAAGAGTTACTTTTTTGTAGGGTGGGTGGATTACTTAAAACATTGTGAGTGATGTCTACATTCTTACAAAAGGAGAGAAGATTATTAATGCGGGAAAGAATGAAAATGTCGAATTACCTCACACACAGGTATTTTGTGGTAGGTTATGTGTGTTGTGCGAATAAATGTAACCAAAAATAAACTGTATTGGTGCCACGGATACCTGTTAGTACAAAATGTAGACAGCAGACTGCAGACCGGATACAAAATATAGACTGCAGAGTGGGTACAAAATGCAGACTGAGAATCTGAAGAGTTTTTACGTCTAGTATATAATAACATGTCATCTTACAGCTTACCGAGCGTCACGCAATCGCTTTTCCGCGATCAGCCTTCACGATTATTTGCACTATTGTGGAAAATTCCTGGCCCATTTCTTGATGAAAATCGATCGTAATATAATTTCAAGCCTTCAACATAGTTGGTTGGTGTGATGTCTGTACAGATTTTACCAATGTAATAAAAGTAGATGACGTGAATAATAGTGATGGTAAAGCAAGCTTAAAACGGCAACAATCGCCAGAAACTACAACGGATACACAGGGTATGAGTAAGTTTTATTGATTTTACGAGAAAAATCTTCATATTTCGAAATATTTATCGTTGTAAATCGACCATATTTCGTTCCCTATTCCTTATAACATGTTCAAATTTTCAACGGTTCCTAGCATAACTTACTCTGAGTCACACAACGCGTGACGCGTTCGTGAATTAATCGTTGGCTCTTTCTCGAGACGTGACCTTGGGTCGCCTGTGACAAGACAATTGCGTAAACAATACTTAACATAATAACATTATACACAAAAAACACGGGAATTTGGATCATGTATTTATTAAAAAAGAATATCCATACAACTACAATGAAAAAAAACAAGATTCACCTTTCTGTTATCGTAGCTACGTTCCCTGGCATCAAGTGAATCCAACATGGCGTCTTTCGTCACAAGCAGTTTGTATCCATTTGAATTTTGTTCTTCAGTCTCACGGTAGTAGTGTTGTTCAATAGATTGCATAGAGTCTATGCAGTTTGGTTTCAGATTTCAGATTTTGCTTTTTACAACGAGTTAACGTAAGACATTGGCATACTTAGCATACAAGACATACAAGGCATTCAATGCTTTCATGGCTTTCAAGCGTTCGCGATTCAGTCCGTTCCAAAAGTACTGCTCAATAACACCTTTTTGTGTGGATTGGCCGCGAACAATACGACTTGTGTATGCGTCTATAAGTATTTTGAGCGTTTGCACCATAATGCTCCAGATGATCGTAATCCAAACACATTGAAATACAAAATGACTGACAAAGAGTTTTATGGGCAAAAATATCGTGTTCGTCATGTGACCCGGCCCTGTCCGTGCATGACAACGTCAATCATCATCAAGATAGCTCGCGTGATCAGCATGTGAACACCTCATTGGATCACAGTTAGTTGTCATGGTGTTGAGGGCCCAATGACCTCTGGGTACTACTGCGCAATTTTTCCATTTTGTGGCGGAGGAAAAAAAAAAAGACGACAAAAAAACAAAGGCATTTTATGACTGGGCTACCACAGGTATCCCAGTAATTATACTGTCAGATGTAATCTTTTAGTGCATTGTAAACTGAGCAATACTCGCAGTCAACTGAACCGTTGAATAAGACGCCACAGTGAAGAAAGGTATCGAACGTTTTACAACAAGATGGTGTTCGACAGGGTTGGTGGTTTCATCGGACGTTATCATTTATACAGACCTAAATATGACCATAGTTAGTAGAGGGGACTGGTTGGGAAACCCGGCGAACTTCAAAGGAGGAACTCTTTCTTCTGATTTTCGAGTGATCACGTGTTCACGACCGTGCACACACACACAAAGCAAGATGGCGTATTGAGTAGCGTTATTCCGTTTGTAGAACAAAATTGTTTGATATTCGGGCGAAAGAAGAATTCGTTGAAATCAGATACTAGAAATATAGCATCCTGGGGAAATTATGCCCGGCGACAACTGCGCTGTGTTTGGCTGTGGGACCAGCAGAAGGACGAAAGGCATTGGAATTTGGAAGTTGCCTGCACCAAAGGACGAGGCTCACAAGAAATGGAGACAAGAGTGGCTGAACGAAATTACAAAGACAAGAGAAAGCGATGCTCCATTTAAAGTCTTAGTAGCGAAGGACAGGATCTTTACCTGCGAAAAACACTTCGAACCTGGGGACGTTGAAATATGTAAGTAGCTCGAACTTGTACGAGCGAGTGTAAACTGTCACGGTGTCGATTTGTGTTTAGATATCAGTCCTGTATATTCTGTGTAGTCGTGTTAGTGGTGCAATTCAGGCGATTTTTACTAGACATTGACTGTATATGGGGTTTTTCCATCCATTGTATCGCCGTTAAAACTTGGCGTGTAATTTTTTTATTTTGTTTATAGTTCATTCAGAGAAAATGACTAAGAAGAAGGCTCGGTTTGGTGCTCTTCCCAAGTTGAACATGCCGAAAAAAACTCACGAGACTCCAAAACCCGAGCAAAGACCTGAGCGAACCATTGTCCGGGATCTGATCAAGAAGCCGCAAGTTCATTACAAGACTTTCACGGAGTTTTGTCAGCGCTTGACTAAGCTAAAGAGCCTTCAAAACTGGAACATTGGAACATTTTCTGACAGAGCTGTCTTAAAACAGGTAGAGATTCCATATGTGCTTCCGAAGTTTGAAATCGTTGTGGATGATAGTCTAGCATTTACAGTAAGAGTTTATGGCTGTTATTTTCCGGAGGATCATCCTGTGTATCTTGATTATCGGCGTACAGTCAGGAATATATCCATACATAGTCTTGCTGAACTGTTGGGGGAGAAATCGTCTCCAAACACGAAGAGTTCGTTTGTAGCATCCGCCATCTTGTTTGTTGTGTGCACGGTCAGAGTCACGTGACGGGTCAATTCAACCTCGGCTGGGACTCTATTGTTTGGGCCTTTGAAGTTCGCCGGCTTTCCCAACCAGTCCCCTCTACTAACTATGATATGACGAACGACAAGAGAATCACACTAAAATGGTCTCTGGATTGGTCTTCTGCGACAGATGAGGTTAGAGCATTTGGAAATATCTTTCTATGTACATTTTTCGGCCTCATATGGGTTGAAACATATTAAAATATGTGTGACTCGCGACTGGAATGTTGACCGCAAAAGGTCAAATAACTGCATTTTAACGGACTTTGAAAAGCTTTTGTATTGCTCTCTAACATTTGCCCAAACAAATTTTTACAGTTATGTTGAGAACATCTTTTCGAAATTCAACCACCAAAAGCTTAATCCATTTGAAGGTTTAGCACATGGTGAAAATTAATTTTATTCACGAAGTATTTTTACTGAAGAGAAATGTATGCTTTCGAAATTAAATTATTTCAAGCGCAAAGAAGAGCGCAATGTTTACAAAAATCATTTTGCGAGGTCTTATGAGAGCGGAAAAGAAGATTTGAGTGTTTAAAAGACGAGATAGTGATTCGCTTTTGCACGCGAAGCCCTCAAACTCGTGCAATAATTTGCTGCTAAAAATGAGATTTTAACGGAATATCGTTATTCGTATTTTTCTCTGAAATAAAAAGATATTTTGCCAAAAGAAGTATCCAGTGATTTTAGTTGTAGCCTAGCCTATCTAACATTAAAATAAGAAAGAAATCGAATTTTCCACCCTTGCCGCGATATGTTTGATTTTACAGAGAAGCGCTCTGCTTCAAAGGCAAGATTTTTCTTTAAAGTTTCTGTAATGCTTCGATTCCACCTTACATTTTTCTGTTACAAAAAGGTTTTTTTTTATGGAGCGAAAGGCTTTGGTGAAATATGTATTGTCTCCTTTCATGTCTGTAGTATCACGACAGGTTGTTGAAAACTACTCGCTAATCTTATTTATAAAATTCTCTCCTCAAATTAAAGGTAAGAGTTATTTTCTTCAAGTTTCTAAGATTCACCGATAACACTCGTTTCCTCTACAAGGAAAAGTTCAAGTTTGTTTTATTTTTTTTTTATCAACCGTAGGCGAGAGACCATGATAAAGTAATTTTGAAGGTAGCGTCACAACAACCACTAAGAAAATAATATCTGAGGGTTCGTCGATTTAAAAATGAATGTATATTTTTAGTTGGAATTTTTTTGCGAATGAGTGGATGTGATTAACGACCCTTACGGCGCTGCAAGTTAACCTCAGCATCGCATATGAGAGTGGCGTTGAGTTCCAAATTGAAACTTAGATAACTTGCCGTCGAGGTTGCTTTTCTCGGACCACGCAAATTTTGATGATTTCACGTTGTCATTTTGCAGAGGACGACTAAGAAATGCGCACACTTTGAAAACGCACGAGCCGAGCTATTGTTCTGCTCAGTAGATCTTTTGTTTTGCCACGTCCTCGTTGCCGTCGCCGTCGTGGTTTGCTAAGGGTCCTTATTCTTGCAATTGAACCGAGCCGTTCATCCTGTACGAGCTTCAGTCAGGTAAATCATATCACCCCCTTGATTATGAATTGGTTACTCTTACTAAACCCTGTTCTTAGCAGTAATAAGTGGGTTTTATCCCTAGTGGTTCACATTTTAGGCACAGACGACTTTACATCTTGACTAAGGTTTTAATGGTAAACTTTGAAGTTTTCTTCTGAGCTGATGCAGGGTGAAAGGGGGATTTTAAAGTCAGAATTTATTGCTGCATTACTTCTGTTCCTATCTTTCTGTTATTCTGTCACAATCACTCTGACGAAGGGCTAATGCTCGAAATGTCAGCTTTTTTACTCTTTATATGGTGGCCAATTTATGTTTTCAACTGAGTGGTTAACAGTAAATTACTCTCCCACCAACACAGCACCAAAGTTTCTTTAGAGACTTACCCCCTTTATTCTGTCACAGAGTTTACTTCAGCTACAGCATTTGCAAGAAATTCTGTGAAAAAGTAATAGAAATATGTAGTCAGTGATATCAGTTCAATGCCAAAAAGATGATAAAGGAAATTAAATAAAACATCAGATACAGGATAATTAGTCGATCAAATATAAATTCTACAACAAACCAAGATTTTTATTACCTTGGACGGTATCCGGTTAGATCGCTCCATGGTTAGATCGCTCCAAGTCAGATCGCTCCATACCGAAGTCAGATCGCTCCACTCGAAAGTTAGTTCGCTCCATCAAATAAGTTACTTCGCTCCATACATAAGTTACTTCGCTCCACTTCTGATCTTTATAGTTTATAGTTGATGATGTGTATTGCGTCTTGCGATCGAGTTGCTGATCGACGTATTCGCTAACTTGAGGCCACCAAAGCGAATTACCGATGTTGGAACAAGTGTTTCAGTGTGTAATGAACGTAGAAAACTAATAAACTAACTTACTTCTGATCTTTGTAGTTTATAGTTGATGATGTTGCTTGCGATCAAGTTGCTGAAATAAAGTGATCGACGATTCGTTCACTTGAACCCACCAAAGCGAATTACTAATGATGAAATAAGTGTTTCAGTGTGTAATAAATGATGAAATAAGTGTTTCAGTGTGTAATAAATGATAAAGTTATGGTCTAAATGTGTTGAAAAGATCATTCGAATAAAATACTGGCCCGTGTGTATCCGCCATCTTTAATAAAGTAGGTTACACTTTACGAGTTCCTTACATGAGGTTTATTTCTTCGCTCTTAGGTTAAGCGCGCGTGCGTTCTTAATCGATTGTTAAGTAAGAAAAACACGTCATCGATTTAGATATTTTCTTGTCCCATGTTAATCATAAGTTAACAGTATCGCCTTCGCCACAAACATACTTGTTTCTAAACTTGTGACATTCTTATCAATAACACCACAACCATCACAAACAAAAGGCTCCTTTAGGAGCCACCAAATAAAATAAAAGAAATGACCAACAATGAATATGATTTATAAATATTGCTTTCAAAGAATCGCCATTTTTAAACGTTGTCAAATCCAGCCGTGAGTGAGACTGGGTTCGACTCCGGTTAAAAATGGCGAGTCTTTAGTCGCGTTACAATACTCTTTTTTTTCTTTTCCCTTATCCTTCTGTCTTTTATCAACCTTCCACGTTAGTTTTCTTCATCGAGCGAAGTAACTTATGTATGGAGCGAAGTAACTTATTTGATGGACCGAACTAACTTTCGAGTGGAGCGATCTGACTTCGGTATGGAGCGATCTGACTTGGAGCGATCTAACCATGGAGCGATCTAACCGTAATTCCCTTGGACTATATATACCTTGCAACATACTCTGCAACAAAGTGTAACAAATATGCCATTAGTAATGGACAACCATATTTGTGGCATATTACATAGTGCATTTAACCATTAGAAAGTTAATTTGGGATACATTTAGAGAATTTTTTCTCTTCTTATGAGTTACCCCACAATGAAAAGGGGATTTTAAAGTTTTTAATTTATTGATGTATTACCTCTGTTTTCATCTTGTAATTGTTGCATAATTCCCCTTGTGATCTAATATTTCTTACAAATTCTGTACAAAAGTAATAGAAATACATAGTCAGTGATATTGAAATTGATGACCATATTCATGTGGCTTATTACATAGTTCATCATTATTGTAAACATAGAAAAGAGACAATTTTTAGTGAGAAAACAAAAGGTATATTATTATATTTCAATCATGTATTTTTTCAAATGACAACATTTTTCAAAACAGGTGTTTATATAATTATATATGCCGATGTACAGGATTTGAGCCACTGGCTGCGCCATTTCGCATTTAAAATTTTGGGAAAAAACTAAAAAAGAAGCATACACAAAGAGTTTTATTTCAGTACAGAAATTGCAAGCAAAAACAGAACGTGGGAAGTATATTTTATCGATCAGGTAAAAAAATATGTTTTTTTTTGGCTTGCCGGTATAAATGTAAAAAAAAAAAAAAAAAGTGTTCAATGAAAATTAATTTGTCTGTCCCCCTAAAAATAAAAATGTCCCCAAAAATTTTTGCTAAGGGCACAAATTGTCCCCCAGTGATCAAATCCTAGCTCAAATCCTACATATGTATATATATATATATATATATATATATATATATATAACTAATATATATATATATATATATATACATATATATATATTTATATCTCAGTGAATTCACCAAAACAGATCCAAAAAAACATCAAAATCAAAGTGAATATCGTGGAAAAAACCTTTCAAAATTGGACATTTTATAACCCCACCACACCCAACCCCACCTCACCCCACGGCACACGTCTAGGAGATACTTCTTTGCCTTCTGAGAAAATGCATCTGCCTTTCGTGTTTTCCAAAGGGTCGATCCAAAGTCCACCTGGCTAGTAAGGGATTGTTCCTGAGAAATTTTGCCAAAGGTCTGTCCTTGAACATAGCCATCCCCTACAGATTGGCAATCCTCCGTCCATTTCCTCTCAATGTCATCAAAGGCGGATTCTTTTATCGTCTTCAATATGTGTCTGCCTGTGTTAACGCGCTCTTGGAAGGTAGTGAATATGAATGTAACGTCTTAATACATCCTTTCTCTCGACAAGAATATCTCGCTTTCTGGTTCCGTCTGTGACGGATTGGGTATAGTTCTCGCGATAGCCCGGGTTCAGAGATCTGTGCAAGTTACTGATAACCACCCGCTTCTACGATTAGTTTGCTGAAGGTTTCTCGTGTGATGAGCCTAGTGAGACCCTTAGGTACTCCAAACTGTGTCAGCTAGTCTGCGTTATAAACTTGTCGCAGTTCTAAAGTTGGAGGGAGGATCGCCCGCCTCCGAACTGCCTATGTGAGCGCCTCTACAGTATCTGTGTAACCCTAGCAATCATATGATACAAAGTTCATCGTCGTCACCACCCACCAATTGGGAAAGTTGATGTTCAGATAAGCGCCCTTCTTGCCTTTCTTCCTTATTCATTGACTCTAAGATAACAGTCACAGTATGTGTTCTATTAGGTTTACAGTCACCTTGCCGCCTGGAAGACTCGCCACCAGATCAGATTTCTTCTGCCATCTTAACGTGTACCTCTCTCTCAACTTTACGTCTCTGATTTTTATGAGGATACTGGCAGCAGGTCTGAATCTCACGCCAACCTGTGCACGATATTCAATTGAGGCATATCGTGAAATCGTGGCCTTCATAATCTCCAAATAAGCCAATACGAGCTAGAATAAGCTTCTTCTCGGACGAAACGCATGTTTGAAATAGATTGACGTCTCTCAAGTGTTCTTTTATGCTGTACGCCCACGAATTAGAGGTATGAGGTGTTCAAAGTCCTCCTGGCCAGCGCGAGAAAAATAACATTCGGTTCTATAGTTAGTTGCAAATGAATTAGACAACTGCGCCACATTCTGATGTAAAAATAGCAATCGCGCACCTTGTGGTGAGTAGTTTAACTGGAAGAGTAAAAGCACTACTTTCTCGCGTTTGAGGGAAGCTTAACTGTTTTTTCAGACTTTTATGGCTAACCTTCATCCGTTATTCAAGCCTGAGGGAAGTTTGCGCCACTTCTGGTACATTATTTCAAACGAGTTGTGTTCATTCGGGAACAATAAAGCACTTCACACCGATCTTTCCTTGGTGGCCATGTCACAGCGAAGTCACAGGCGGCAAGTTGAGTGGTGGTTTTGTAGGCAATATAGTCTTGTTCAGCTCCTAACATCATCGGCCTCTTTACTGTAAAATATTTTCCACTTAGCCTTCGCCTCCTCTGTAGACGTTTCCCTCTGGTTTAACTTGTTTGCCTAAAAACTGCGTAATGGATAATCAACCATTCATTCCCTGTTTCGTATAAAGCCTGCGTTAGTACGAAAACCAAAGAAAACCTTCAATCTCCACCACGAACGTACTTCATAATCAATGACGACGACTAGTAATAAATTTTCACTGCTGTGATCAAAGTGCAATGATGTATCATAATTAATGCGTACGGTATCAAACCAGTGACTATGACAGGGTAAGCCTAATTTTTCTGCGAGGTCGACGTGACTTTACATTAAAGGCGATTTTTTTTTTGACGGAACAAACTCGTGAACATCACTGCACGAGCTGAGAAAGTAAAACTTGTATTTATCTCCTATGCCTTTCATCGGACAATAGCAGACTTCATCCAGGAGTTTTACCAAAAGGGTGACTAAGCTTGTTTAAATACAAATAGTAAATAAGCTGTCTCTTTTCGATTGAAGCGAGCGGAAAGAATTCGCCAGGTGCGCCTAAGGGGGTTGTACACGCGGACATTTTTTAGATGTTACTTGTACGAGTACGTGATCTGTTTGAGGGTCACAGTGGGGATTAGTGGGAATACTTGACCTCTCAACACATTACATACTCGTCCATGTAACGTCTCCCTTTGTTTTCTTAATTTATGTTTTCGCAAACACAGTTTTTGGGAGTCACGGAACATAAAACTTATCGGGACCCAGTTTCATGTTCTAATTGTAATAAATTGTAAACAACAGGGGTTCTTTGAAACAATCAGTAGTAGAAAGAAGGGTTTTAGTTCTGCTGACTAAGAGTGTAACAATATGTATGCAAACTCTCAGAGTAATCGGTTGAAAACTATGGCAGTGAGAGCTTCCTACATTTTACCCATTTTGAAGCGATCTCCTTGGTGAAAACCTAGAAAAACTGGGGGAGGGGCTGGTTTATCCTTCCCCGGAAAGAACCAAAACAGAAACCAGTTTGTGTATTTGAGTTTTGGAGTAGACCCTTTAAACTGGCAAAGTTTCATTGAAATCGATGAGATGGCATGTAGCACGACTGCCTGGTGCTCTCGTGGACACACTCTTAAAATTTGGCCTCCGGATATTTCATATCAAGTGTTCTGATTTTTTCACTCACCTCAGGTAATCAGCTCATATATTGAATCACCTCATATGGAAAATATTCACCAAACTGTTGGTAGGCACTGTTGCTAAGCGCTGTTGCTAAGCACTATTGCTAAGCTACATTTACTTTTGGCTGGAAGCAAACGCCTCTGTGCATTGGAAGTAAGGTAAAATGCCCCAGAAATTGCACCTGACATTAACGTTTCATGGTCTAAAATTAGTACAACGCTACCACAACAGAACGAAAATCCAGTAAACCTAGAAAATCTCAGAATGACTTCTAAATTTTGCGGAGAAATTTCTTATTTAAAACTTTTAAAACAAATGTGAAAACTGCTGCGGGGCTACCCGGTCGAGAGCAAAAAGAAACACAAATTTATTCAACAAACTGATTACTATTGTATGCGCACTTTGATGCGGAACGGAGTGGGGGAGGGAGGGGGGTTGGAGCGTGCAGGTTGGGGTAGGAATGATTGATGTTCTTGATTCATTAGGGTATAAATGAAATTCTGACATAATAATAATAATAATTATAATAATGAAACATGAAAGTTTTCTTAAGCGCCATAAGCGATTAAAACGTAAGCGATAAAAACCAAAGGCTTTTCATAATTTTCTCTCACAGGACCAACGCACCTCATACGGGTCTTTTCATTTTATGTTTTACTTCTATGTAAAGATTAGTCTTTATAGCAACGAAATGACTAATAACATCACGAAGTTGTTTAATGAAGACTCTAAGAACTGTCTTCAGTATTGACTGTAAACGATACGAAGGGGTCGGTGGTTTGAAACATAACTCACAGAAAGGTTTCCAAATAAAGCCGGCCAGAATCCATCTCTTTAATTTCCTCTTTGAAGCAGAGCGGAGTAGGGCAGGGAGGGGGTGTTGGAGCGTGTAGGTTGGGGTAGAAATGAGAATTCCTCATGCGCTGGTACTCATAGATCGGGTATTATCTTACGGAATGATTAGCGTGATGTTAAACGTCCTTAGAAATAGTTAAAGGAGGAAAAGAGGACACCCAATCAAGAACATGTGACATGATCACATTGATTCGTGCACGCAATCACTACTTTTGCCTCAAGAATAAAATTAACGTAATTAAATGTCAAATAAAGGGATAGAAACTCGTTTCGCTCCCATTATACGGTATGATAATTTGACGCTATAAATGTTGATACTAAGATTACGATCTGATATTGACGCTAGAATATACTAATCATTAGAACTCCATCGCCAGAATTTTTTTTTATTATAAGACAAGTATCAAGTCACGTGGGTTGAGGAGAAACGATCAAAGAAATGTACTGAAAATCATCGATAAACCAAACAACCTTCTTGCGATCATAGCGTTTGTTGATGTTTTCTGCGCAAGAAAGCGTCAGTGGACCACATGCAGACACTCCTACCACTTGCATCATTTATCCCACCACCTTGCCGCCTTAAAAAGGAAAAACAGTGCTATCTGTTTTACTCTGTAACCCGGTTAAAACAAACGCTCACGATATTTTCTAAGATTTCTTTTAAGCTGTCTTTTATTTTAGCGTCTTTGGAATTACTGCATAATCCCTTAAGAAAGTTTACCAAAAAAGTATATACAGTGTGGTAAATAACAAGAATATTTTGATTCCCTAAACAACATTTTGACAATGACCTGACTTGAAAACGATTAAATCACCGTGCAAACATACGTTATATCAAACATTACTATGCGTGGGTGACTTGTTAAAGCAGTTTCAAAATAATGCTGCCGTAATTTTTTCCTATTTAGAAATCCATATATTTTTTTCTCAGTTTTAAAGCACTCAGAAGTAGTACTGGAACTGACCAAAAGAGAATAATTTCTGTTGAGATTTGCATAAAAAATTTCGGATTCTGTTAAAGAAACCTACAACAAAAGGCTTTGAGAGAAAACCCTGTAAGACTTAACTGACTCGTTTTTTATGCTTAAACTACTGTTTTAACTTTCCTGATTTCACTTCACTAAAAAGCCTTACGTCAACAATGTTTCGTGCTAATTATATCGGTCGGATAAGATAATTTTTGTGCAGAAAGAAATATTTCTAGAATATATAACCAATACCTCCTTCTGAGAAGATCATAACGCAAAAAATTGAAATTAAGATGCTTAATTTGTGATTGCCCTTTCTTTAACTACACAATGAAATAAGGAATCGAGTATATTTTCTACAAATTCTATTTATTTAGCCGTCTGTTTCCACCGAGCCATCTTCATCATTCACCAGTGGCGGTCTTCTTTCCTGTAACAAACGTATTAAAAAAAAAACAAATTATAAATAACTCAATCAACATATCCCATATAAAGCAAACACAGAGATTCTGTATTTTATACCTAGCAGGGAAAAGTCAATTGCTACTCTTTGAAAAAACAAAAAAGGAAATAAAAAGAAAAGGTGTAAACTAGCCTTGATATTCAAGGTGACAAAGCATCCCTGCCGACAGTCAGCGACCAGTAAACCATAGCCACCGTTACGGTATAACCTAACCGACACAAAAACACTACTCCGACGAACTAAACTATTTTAAGTAAAGAACTAAACTACAAGTAATATTCTCACTTAGAAGCGACTTACAATATAATAAATTCCAATGTAATAACCAAGGTCCTAAATATCTTTCTTGAGCCCTCTACAAATCACATCATAGCTTACCACTACACAAACTCACGACTTTCTTTCAAGTTCCTTGCGCATCACAATTCCAAGAGTCAAACCCCCCGAGAAAAGTTTCTCTGCACTCTCACCGTGAGAGAGACCGGTGACCGTCTCGGTTTTTTTTTCTCCCAAGGGTTTCTATCGACGAAATAAACCTACGTAAGCGACGCCTACCTGAGAGCCACGTAAGCAATCTCGTGATACATTCGCATCACGCTTAGCTGAGTAACAAGTATTATGCAAGAATTGCGTTACTCGACAAAACGTTCTAGAAAGTTCCGTGACACCGAGACCCCGTCCACACGTAGCCGGGTATTCTCGAAAACGGAGATTCCGAGGTCAGCGTAACTTAACAGTATACATATTATTCAAAAAAACGATATCGCTCATTAACTTTGGGGATGCCTATTACTCATAACACCACCGTCACATCTGATTAAACTTTAACTCGTAAAATATCTTTTCGGAAGGAGTCTTACCTCTGCTTCTAAAACTCGAGCCCTACATCATCTCCAATCAGCGTAAACGAAGCCCACTCAGACACTTTGGTTAAGCCGTTTTTTCTCATCCACTTCATGGCCTGATGAAGGGATTCACTGGCACTTTCTCCCTCAACAAGGTGTTTGTAGAACCGGCTCATCAGCTTCTCTGTTGCTGAGTCCGGAATGGCCCAAAGCGCAACCAATACCGAGCGAGCACCGGATCCTAAGAAAGCACGGGCAATTCCTATAACTCCCTCGGCTCTTATCTCTCCCCTTCCACTGTGACAACAGCTAAGTATCACTAGTTTGGCTCTGACTTTCACTTGTGAGACATCAGCCATCGTCAACATGTAAGCTTCCTTTGGTGGGATAGCGTTTTGACTGTTGGGGGTAGGAATGGGCGCGAGGGCAATTTCTCCCCTTTCGGCGTCACCATGGGCAGCAAAATGTATCAAGCTCACTGAACTTATCCGTTCAAGTACCGCCTGCTTCGTTGCTTTCTCTTCTACCAGAGGCGGAACACCCACCAGTCGTCCGACCATCTCCGCTTCCTTTTTTGCATCTGGCAATGGCGGTAGCCAATTAACCTTGGGATTGCCTATTATCAAGGCACCAGTGTTGCTGTGATAGTCCTCTGGACTATCTTGGATAATCCTGAGTGTCGTCAACGAAGGAATGACACGGATCTTATGAGTCTCCGACAGGTATTCGGCTCCCTCCTTTTCACTCAGTGCTGCAAAGGGAACTTTGTACAAACTGCGGTCAGGAACAATAATGACTTCAGGCTCCTCAAGCAAATCATAGACCGGGGCAATAAACATTTTGTAACACAAAGATAGACTTGGATTGATTTCCTCGTCCTCGTCCTCGTCCTCGTCCTCGTCCTCGTCCTCGTCCTCGTCCTCGTCTTCCTCCACGAGTCGATATCTTAATGAGCTCTTTTGGTCGGGGGAGAGAGGTTTCAATTCAATCATATTTAAAGACCGATCTTCACAATTTTCAAGGGGCAAAATACCAAGACTCCGGAAATTATCATCGAAAAACTGACTCAAAGGCAAATCTCTGGGTAACCCAGCCTGAACTAGAATCTCTTTTGGTGATATTTTTTTGTAGTGAAGGACTCCACTTGTTTTCAAGATCCACAAATGCATATGATCTTGAAAATAAGAAATGTACAGACAAGTACTGTTATTTTTCTTTCTTAAAATGTTCTCAATGCCAAACCAAGATTGTGGATTAGCAGAGATGTGAGTTTCAATCGAGTACTTCTCTGCCATCAAGTCTAATAGGCCTCTAGCTCGACCCAACTCCTCAACATAAAGAGCATCACGAGCCTTTCCAGTGGCACAAAGCAAATTGCAAAGCAGCTTGTAGGGAAATATTCCTGATTCCTCCAGAAATGATGTTTTGAACTGATCATTGGAGCCCAAGAAATATCTCAGCTCCTCGTACTTTTCAATGCACAGATGAAGACACGAAAGGGAATCTTCGATTTTCTTTTGAAGTATATATAAAATGGCGTACTCTCTAAGGATTTGGAACTCTTGTCTTCTATCTCCAATATCTCTCGATATGGATAAAGCTTTCTTCAAGCATTCTTCCGAAGCTTCATAATCTCCAACAATTCTAGACACAACTCCAAGGTTTGCAAGATCAGCTGCTTCCCCTCCCTTATTAGCAATTTCGGTTCTAATAACGAGTGCTTTTCCAAGATACTCTTTAGCCTTCTCGTACTGCTCGAGAGACCCAAACACAGTACCTAGGTTACCGTAGACAGCTGCCTCTCCTTCCCTGTTGCCAATTTCAGTTCTGATAACAAGCGCTTTTTGGAGATACTCTTTAGCCTTCTCGTACTGCTCGAGAGACCCAAACACATTACCTAGGTTACCGTAGGCAGCTGCCTCTCCTTCTCTGTCGCCAATTTCAGTTGTGATGGCAAGGGCTTTTTGGAGATACTCTTTAGCCTTGTCGTACTGCCCGAGCGACAGCAACACAGCACTTAGGTGTCCATAACATGATGCTTCTCCTTTTCTGTCGCCAATTTCAGTTCTGATAATAAGCGCTTTTTGGAGATACTCTCTAGCCTTCTCGTACTGCCCAAGAGACCTAAACACACTACCTAGGTTTCCATAACATGATGCTTCACCTCTTCTGTCGCCAATTTCTGATTTGATGACAAGCGCTTCATTAAGATACTCTTTAGCCTTATCGTATTGCCCGAGTGACTGAAACACAGAACCTAGGCTTCCGTAGCCAGTTGCTCTTCCTCTTCTGTCGCCTATTTCAGTAGTGATGATAAGCAATTTTTGGAGATACTCTTTAGCCTTTTCGGGTTGCCCGAGCGACTGAAACACATTACCTAGGTTTCCATAACATGATGCTTCTCCGTTTCTGTCGCCTATTTCAGTTGTAATGACAAGCGCTTTTTGGAGATACTCTTTAGCCTTTTCGTTTTGCCCGAGCGACTGAAACACAATACTTAGGGATCTGTAGTCAGCTGCTTCGCCTCCTCTGTCGCCTATCTCAGTTCTGATGACAAGCGCTTTTTGGAGATACTCTTTAGCCTTGTTATACTGCCCGAGAGACTCAAACACATTACCTAAGTTTCCATAACATGATGCTTCTCCTTTTCTGTCGCCAATTTTAGTTTTGATGACTAGCGCTTTTTGGAGATACTCTACAGCCTTGTCGTATTGCCCAAGCGACTGAAACACAGTACCTAGGCTTCCGTAGTCAGCTGCCTCTCCCTCTCTGTCGTCAATTTCAGTGCTGATGGCAAGTGCTCTTTGGAGATACTCTTTAGCTTTGTCGTACTGCCCGAGAGACTCAAACACATTACCTAGGTTTCCATAACATGATGCTTCTCCTTTTCTGTCGCCAGTTTCAGTTTTGATGACTAGCGCTTTTTGAAGATACTCTATAGCCTTGTCGTATTGCCCAAGCGAATGAAACACAGCACCTAGGTTTCCGTAGCCAGTTGCCTCTCCTTCTCTGTCGCCAATTTCAGTGCTGATAACAAGCGCCTTTTTATAACAATCTCTAGCCTTGTTGTATTGCCCAAGCGAATGAAACACAACACCTAGGTTTCCGTAGTCAGCTGACTCTCCTTCCCTGTCGCCAATCTCAGTTCTGATGAAAAGCGCTTTTTGGAGATACTCTTCAGCCTTGTGGTATTGCCCGAGAGACCTTAACACATTACCAAGGTGTCCATAGCATGATGCTTGTCCACTTCTGTCGCCAGTTTCAGTTGTGATAGTAAGCGCTTTTTGGAGATATTCTTTAGCCTTGTGGTATTGCGCGCGTGACTCAAAAACAGTTCCTAGGTTTTCGTAGTCAGCTGCTTCTCCTCTTCCGTCGCCAATCTCAGTTCTGATGAAAAGCAGTATCCTGCCGTATCTTTCCGCACTTATGTCGTCAGAGATACGACGATAAGAGCTTAAAAGAACTGTACAGATGGCGCTATAAAATTGCAGCAGTCGTGAATTAAAATGGTCTTTGCTGTTTTGATCGATGTTATTTAGCAAAATCAAACATTCGCTGCATATCTCAATGGCGCTCTGAATGCGATCTGAGTTTAGCAGGAACAGGGCAACTAGAAAGGCGATGTTCATGAAAGCTATCATGGCTTCTGCCGTTAGGTTTCCATTGCCATCCTCTCCTGTCATCCTGTCATAAGAGAAACATTTTTATTAGCAACGCCAGTTAACAAAATGATTCGATAATCTGGATTCAGAATGAGTTTCTACAAACAGGAACCCAGATGTGAAGTTACAATAACGGGCTGGGTCGGTTACACCTGGAAACTTTTTGTAACGAGCTGTAAGTGTTAGAATTCACAATATTGACTTAAAACAAAAAATAAGTAAAGGGGAGGCGTGGATAAGTACAATTGGAGCACATCAATGGATCACATTCGGTGATATTTATTTGACCTCAGTTTTTTCGAAAACGGATTGTGTGACTGTCACGCTGTGAAAGCCAACTGTTATCTAAGTGATTTTTGATCTTACTGTTTCGTTTGTTCATCTTATCAAGTAACAAAAAAAATGAAGTGCGCTTGACTTTGGCTACGTAAACACACCAAATCAAACCAAACACCCAAACACTGGACTATAATTGTTATTGAAAATATCGCCAATTCTCGTTATCGATCCTTCACTGTTGAGTCATGCGTGTGCCTGCTAAGTCGACTTGTGCCAGTGTTAAATGATACTCACGGTTTAGCATGAATCATCATGTCTAAAAAATGGTCCCAAAAATGTCCAGAAAACAGCCAAATGATACAAGGGTCCAATAGTCCAGTCATTCATTTTCTGTGCCAGAGTTTGTTCAGAAATGTCGAGCGATTCCAGAAATCAATCTGTTTTTTTAAAGTGGACACATTCTCTGAGATTATCGCACTGTTGTCGACACTTAAAAATTTTACGCTTCTGATCAGACTGCCGGGCACGGTCTTAAATAAACTAAATGCCTGGCAGTTGGAAATATTCACCAAAGTACCATTGAAAGGTTTCCAAGGTTCAGAGCGTTCTTAATTGCCTGATCATCTCTTGTCTTATCGTTTGGAATCTTTCATTCTGTTGTAGAGTTAAGGGAAGTGAAGTTATTTACGCATTATTTTTTGACGAGATTTGGACAAGCTTTTAGCGAATGACAAAAGCAAGCTTCCATCGTTTATTCTTCATTTGTCTATACCGCCGAGTTTATCTGTTCAGTTCATTTAAAAAAATGCATTTTTGTTAAGGATGGGTGGCTTTAACCTAAAAGGTCTTTCCGAAAGTTAATGTAAACCAAGGTCGGGTCTGCGACTTTCATGTCTTAAAATAATAAAACCACACGGTACCTTTATTTAGATAGTAGTCATGTGAAAACCTGTCAATCATTTACAAATTACACACCGCAGAAGAGCAGAGCAAACAAACTGATGCACTACAGTTCTTGCTGCCAGAAAAGTTAACTGTATTGTTTGGCCACGGTAATTTGTATCATTACGTTTTTATACTTTCTACTCGATTCACTTGAACCGTAGGAAATGGTTTGTCTCTCAGAACATGGAGTCACTTCTCTTCGCACAATATCTCAAGTAAACCGCAGTTGATACACGGGTTATTATGAACATGTTTGTGATACGATAATTTATCCTCTATATGCTGGAAACCGATGAAATCAGTCATCACAGTTTGTAAGAAGTGTCCGAGCTGCAAGAAGTGTCCGAGTCTTGCATAATGGCCCTAATGTGCCCAAAAGCATTCCGGTAACCACATGGTTAGCGTTTAAGAGGCGATCTCTGTAAGAGCGGTCCAGGCCATTTCGTTTCGGAAAAAAAGTTTCCCTCAAACTTTTCCCAATAAACTATTTTTGGTAGCAAGTAATAAAACCACATTAGTTTCTGGAAATACGTTACAATAAAAGTTTTAGAGCTCTTAAAAGTCAAAGCTGCAAAAGGCCCTTTTTTGACCTCTTGCGACATCGAAAATTTCAAAAGCTGAATAGCCTGGTCCTCGTATCACACCGCATACAGCAAAAAATCTTTTTCATTTTTAAACTGTGTGATATGTTAGGTGAATAAAAAGCATTTCAATTTTGATATTCGTTTATTCAGGGGTTCGTCATAATTTCTTTAAAAACACTCGTTAGACAGCTTTCTGAAATTGGTCAAAAGTACTCTTTCTTTCTTGGTTGATTATGCTCAAGTCCAGACCAGACCATTAAAAACTCCGCTTGATTTCTTCTAATAAGATGTTTGGCTGCAGAAAAATATAAAAACATCTTGCACTTATTAATTTTGTTCGCCGTGGTGACTTCAAACTTTTAGCGATTTTACTAGCGATAACAGCACACACTGAAATACACCGTGACCAGGGACTCTGTCACGTAATTCCATATTATAATTGTCCTGAATACCTCTCACGTCTAAATAAAGCAGCGATTGCTCGGATTTAAAGCTGACAGGAACAAATGATATTTGGTCGTCACACCTGTCTGCATAGCAGTCGCTGTTCATAACTTTAGAGAGTTCTTGTGAAAAAGGATATCGCTTCGCATAACAGGTGGACGTCATAATCAGATTGCATAACAACTCCACTTCGAAATCGTTTCCTCCATTTTTGCAAGAAGTGCTGCGTTTGTATCTCGCATTTTGAATGCGAGCTCAAAATGTTTGCACATGTCTCTTAGTATCTTGACTTTGAAGCAAGGCAACCTTCATTCTCTTGACAACGAGAACACGTCATAGACATCAAACATTATTGGATGTTTCAGTCCTATCTCATCTATTACTGTGTTCCTGGCCTCTCTCAAACACCCTTCGTCCACATTAGACGCGGATGCCTCTCTCAAGTCGTCGTCTTCGTCGTCTGCGTCTGTGGTATCATCCGATTCTCGTTATATTTTAGATCGCCGTTTAAGGCAATATCTCGAGAAGAAACCCTGAATCTGTATGTTGGATAACCGCTCTGTTCTATCGAACATTCTCTCTTCATCTACTGCACAAGCAGTTCGCATGTCCTTCGCTACTTACTCTAGGTCTTGTCTTCTGCCAGTGTCTCGTCCAATATTAAATTTCTGTGTCAAGTACTGCCTGACGTTTTGCGAAAGCCGTACACTTGCACCTCTCTTATGAAGAGCCCACCCCATGGGAAGCTGTGAAGCAGTTGTCAAGGGTTCTGTGGCCACTGTAACCAGTTCAGTCGAACTTTCACCCTCTAATGACAATGACTGAAAGTGATGAACCCACTCCCTCTTCACTTTGTCATAAAGACTTTCAGTCATGCTCGCAGACACAGGACTTCCATGATGAACTAGCAAGTTCATATGGAGGTCAAGGTCGGATTCTGTGACGCGGAATTTTTTCAACAGGCACCTCACTCTTCGCCTGTGCTCTTGCCTTCTTTATTTGTCTATCGGAGAGGTTTTCAAATGGCTGATGCATGCGTTTAAGCTCGTTGGCTGAGAATCTATCGGCATAAATACTCATCATTTAAGTCCTAAGTGATTTTGTGGAAGCATTCTGATAGGCGACCATAGGGGTTTGAAGGCCAACATCACTAGCTGTCTTGCACTTCTCTTCAAGGTCTACGACCGCTTGGGATAACGCTTTACCATCTCTTAGAGCCATGACATCGTACACCAGCTGGCACGCTTCCCCAGCTTTTTGAACAAACTCAGGTTTTTTTAGGAAAGGAGCATTTTTCCCAACAGTCTACTTGGGATTCCAAATCAGCGAGGCTATCAATGCATGCATTAAAGACTTGAATTGGATCTATGCTCAAGTTCTGAATAGAACTGTCTTAAAGACAGGTGTGCAGACCAAATTTCTCTTATTCCTGTCGACTAGAATTCTGATCCAAAAAATTAAGGTATTGCTGCTTTATTTAGAAAGGAGAAGCAATTCAGGATAATTACACAATTGAATTACGTGACTGAGTCACTGGTCACGGTGTATTTCAGTGTGTGCTGTTATCGCCGGTTACACTAAATAGAATCCTGTAGTTTGGTTCTGAAATGTTCATAAAGGTTTGAATAGCATAACCTGTCGGAACTCAAATATGCACGAAATAGCAGAAGCCAAATTTTTAAAAAAGAGTTTGTCATTAAAATGTTAAGCGAGCGCTAATAAAATTATGATATTCGATGCATTGTTGTTGACGTCTTTCGTCACGAGATAGTAAAATTTGTCAAACTCTGGCCTTTTGAAATGTTTAGAGTATCAATCAGTGAAGCATAAAAGCTCTGTCCTACTATCTTTTCAACTGAAAATGGTTAAAATCTAAGATTTATCGAGCTACTTATATAAAACGGTCGGAGTCTGCTCACTGAACTAATTTGCATAATCGGCTGTCACGCTAGCAAAATCGCTAAAAGTTTGAAGTCACCACGGCGAACAAAATTAATAAGTGCAAGATGTTTTTATATTTTTCTGCAGCCAAACATCTTATTAGAAGAAATCAAGCGGAGTTTTTAATGGTCTGGTCTGGACTTGAGCATAATCAACCAAGAAAGAAAGAGTACTTTTGGCCAATTTCAGAAAGCTGTCTAACGAGTGTTTTTAAATAAATTATGACGAACCCCTGAATAAACGAACATCAAAATTGAAATGCTTTTTATTCACCTAACATATCACACAGTTTAAAAATACAAAAGATTTTTTGCTGCATGCAGTGTGATACGAGGACCAGGCTATTCAGCTTTTGAAATTTTCGATGTCGCAAGAGGTCAAAAAAGGGCCTTTTGCAGCTTTGACTTTTAAGAGCTCTAAAACTTTTATTGTAACGTATTTCCAGAAACTAATGTGGTTTTATTACTTGCTACCAAAAATAGTTTATTGGGAGAAGTTTGAGGGAAAACTTTTTTTCCGATGCGAAATGGCCTAGACCGCTCTTACAGAGATCGTCTCTTAAATAGTTGCTTACAGCTTAGAAGTAGATTAGATTAGAGCGTAATTTTTTCCCCTTATCCGTTTACACTTCATAAATCCATTTTGTAACCTGCTCGGGTATTTTCTTTTGAATCCATTGAGTTACATCCTCGGGATTTTATAAGTGATTGCAATCGAGAAATATTCGTATCTGCACAATAAATTAAACACATTGCGGGCACTGTTTGTGACTTAACCGCTGCCTAAAGGGGCGAATTTTAGTCAAACCACATCATGTCCTCGAAATGAGTGAGTTATTGATGGTAACAATAGAATTCAGATCTTGAGCGAACTTTGATCCGATGTTTCTCGGTGCCATTTTACAGCTGACGATTTTTTTTAAAAACATGTCTCAGAATCATTGAGGAGGGCGCGTGAACAAATAAGCTTTTCATTGTAGAAATATCTCAAAAGGTTTGATCGGCTTAGAAAAGAAATTTTTCCTTTGAAGAGAAAGCATGTCACCGTTTGAATCACCGAATTATAGTAGATCCGAAGATTATAAATTTTGAAGTTCTTGCAGTGACGCGACAGATGATGATAAACATCTACTAGAAATTATTTTATTGTAGCGTTTCCTTGCAGAAATATCCAAATAGGTTTGATCTTTACATCGTTGAAGCTTTGAAGAGAAATCTAATTTATTCAAAGAGAGAGCATTGTACCTTTTCAATCAGTAACTAAAGCCGTAAAGAGCCGATATATTTGCAAAGCAAGCAAGGTTCGAATTACGATACCTTGAGTTAAACAGGGTGATCCTCTTCGATGGAATTATGGAATGCATAATTTGTCTAATTCCACTTATGGCTCTGAATCAATGTTCGGCGGCAACCCTCTGATTTTGATAGATTGTCACATGACCAGCACCTTCCTAGACCTCTTCCTATGACCCGCAGCAACAATTGTGTACTGATGAATTAACAGATCACCCAGTACATGTAATGAACTGAACTGTTGTTGAATTTAACATTTTCATGAGGGTTTTTTTGATTGAAAAGCAAAGATACAGAAATTGTCAAAGGTGCTATATTTAAAGATCAGGGAGTGGATTGTTTAATCCCCTCATAATTCTTACTATAAAAAAAAATGGAAAATTTTGCTTCAATTTCAAATTGTTGATTTGAAAAATTTGAGTGAGTCTCTTAATACAATTTTGTATTATTATTTACTAATTATTTACCAGAAGCGAAGTGAATATTGTTGAATAATTGTCCAGACAAAGTCGAGGGGATACTTTAAGAATGTTTACTGAGCCTATGGGGAATAATTGTTTTACTGTTAGTAGTACAACTGCTCAGGTACTTTGAATTCTGGTGTGACTTTTGTAAATAAAGAAAGCATTGCTTTCTTTTTGTTACAATTGTGTTGATTACTTGTATCAACATAAGCAAGGAGTTGTAACAGGTTTATTTGATTCAGTCAGCTAAAATTTCACACATTTTTTTAAAAGTTTTTTCCAGAGATCGTAAAGCAACTAATTTTGCACGCTTTGCAGTTTCTGGAATCTTCTATCACGTAATCACTTCCTCACAAACATCAACAAAAGGCGAGGCAGCCATTTTGAAATTTAGCCCTCATGATATAATCACCTTGCACTATATGAAAGTGATTATAGCAGATGACTGTAATATATTTCAGCTTTCAAACTTTCAACCCTGTAATGTATTTAGTTATAATCAGCTTTCAAACTTTCCGCAACCTTGTAGTAATTATAACTATTTGAAAAATACGGCAGCCTGACTCACATTATTTTTGTGAGACTAAGTCTTTGCAAAATAATTTTTTTTCCCTGCAAGGTGCCTCCAGCCAGATGATTTTTAAACTTCTAAATTATTAAAGTTTTAAATTTTTCTAACTTTCAATCAGCACATATAAATTTTGGCATCCCCTTTTATTAGCTATTATTAACAGATGATCTAGTGAAATGTTCTTAAAAGTTATGGATATGTACAGACTCAGTTCAATATAATTGTACCAATTTTTTTATCACATTTATCATTTACCGGTAAATTTCGTTTCATTTTGCAATTTGCTTCTAAGTGCAATTATTTCACAATAATACCCTCATTATTTCTATTGTAATTATTATACCATATATATTTCTTTGTAACTTTTGCCCTCAAAAGTTGTAGCAGATGAGTCTATAACCTGACTTCTTTTGTTTACAGTTGTGTGAATAAGTAATTTTGTTGTAGTTTGTACATTGCAACATGTAATTTTATTAGCCTTGATGGCATTTAATACTCAGGCTCAAGCTTTCACAAGTGCACTGAGTTCTTTCAAATGCTGATACCCATTCCACAAAGGAAACTCTGATATAAGATAAGTGAGTTTTAACTAGTGGGAATCTGGAAAAGTAAGGATCCTCCTTTAATTACGAATGAAATCATTCGTCTCCCTCCTGTTCTGATTTGATTTATAATAACACCCCTGAATCACAGATTAAGGTCCATTGAATAAAGAAGTGATCACCAATTAGAGAAGTCCTGGATTGTTGACCAAATTTTCCTTGTCAGCATTTTAATGAGGGTCAAAAGGGTTTTTATGTCTGGAGAGATTGGATCCAAATTAATGCATCCCGTGCAAAGTCTTTCACAGGAAATTTCATGGCATGAGTTTTAAACAAGAAAGGTGGTTGCAAATCAGATGAAAATTGTCTTGCTTATTTGTTTTTGAAAGCTGAATGATTTCTGTAATGAATAGGGTGTTGAGCAAAGTGAGAGCTCGACAAACAAACAACTCAGGCAAAGAGACCTAAGTAGAGTGAATAATATGTTGTTAAAATACCACGCAGAGGAAGAAAGATGGCAGAATCTTATATGTTCTGATTTAAAACATTATGCTACACATTTCTGATTATTTGTTTAATGTGTGCAAAGTACGGTACAAAATTCATACCATACCATTTACTGGTACACAGAAGTCAGACACAGAGAAAGGAAAAATGTCAGTGCAGGGCGTGAAATTGCGCTTAATACAGGCGCCAATGCGACTAAATTTTTCACTTTAACGACCAAATCCTGAAAATTAGTCGCCAAATTGACTAATAGAATGTTTCATCATAACCTTACCGAGAGATATAGTGAATTAAAAAGATTTGCAAAGATAAATCCGCGGCAAACTTCCTCGTTAAGTTTGTTTCCAAAACGCAGCAAGTGCATCTCTATCAATAACAAGCGACTAAATACAGGAATGGCTCCGACCTGTAATTGGATGATAAAAATAGTAAAAGTTAATAAGTTATATCTTAACTCTTTGCCCGTGAGTATTGTTAACCGCGTGTCTCAAAGCGGAACAATGAAATATCAATGCGAGTGAAAACACCGATCTTTAAAAAAAGAAATGATTACTTACGTAGCGAAGGGAAGGCAGCCTTTCTTATTCAGCGAGGTCGTTCAGCGATATTCCAGCGATGAAAAAGTCATCGGCTAACAAGCTCCGCTGACAAAACTCATTTGGTCAGTTCAGGCGGACGACCAGAGACTGGAGCCATTCCTGTATTTCACCGCTGACAGGAATAGCTCCGACTCAAACGTTTATTAATTTTTTTTCAATAACTTTTTAGTAATTTTTAAAAAAAAAATTTAAAAATTTAAAACTAAAATGGTGAGCAGTGCTGTACGAACAGTAGTTGTAAAACTTCTTTATTCTCTGACGCGTTTCGTCTAACTCTCGTAACTTCTTCGGGGAGTTTTACGAGGTAACACTAAACGCGTATAGTTATAAACCATTGTTAGCAGCTATGACCAGTGACCATAAGGGCTTACCTGGACCTACGAGTAGGAATAGGCAAAGTTGTGAAAATTTGAAAACTTCTTTTTAAAATTTATTAGGCAAGATGAGAAATATTTTTTGGGAGCCGCGGTTTTAGCTGAAAATTTTCAAATTTGAAAAATTGAAGAGGTTTTTTTACAGATGATGCCTGGAAAGCAGTTGGCAAATTAGGTTAGGATGGCTCGTACAGAAAATGTAGTTTATGGTCCACTCATTCTTTCTTAAATTTAAGTGGTATAAATACCTTGTCTAAAACAGTAGTGTGATACGATAACTAATGAGATATACTCGTTCCAATACTATGTCATGTGATGAACAGCCTTCATTAATTTTGGAACATGTTTTATAAAATCATTTTACTCTTTCTTGTTATAGCCAAAAACTGTTCGAAGATTGGTTGTGCTATCACTGCAAAAAGTCAAGGTACTTCGATATGATTCAGTGCGAGAGCTACTGCAACTGGTTTAACCGGTAAGACACTTTTTTTTGTTTGTTTTATTTTTTTCCTTTTTTAGGTCTAGTGGAATTGTTAGAAATTACCAAGCAAAATTGATCCGCGACTTTCTTCCTTTGGGTGTTGTGCAAAAATAGATCAAGAACCCGATGAATGGGTTTGTCCTTCATGTGCACAATTACCTAGAAAATCCGTTTCCACGAAAAAAATTCCCTCGATTGCGGGCAAGCCATACTTCTCCAGTAGAGCATACTGTAAATTAAAAAACATCGGTGGCAGCGTCACGCAACCTTGCGTGATCTTTCAAACATGGTATGCAGTTGCTGCATTATTTTAAAACTTAGAAACTACATGGCCCAGTAGAAATAAAAGAGGGCTTCATTTGCAAGCACTGTAGACTTCAACATAAGAAGAACCTAATAAATAGCTCTTTCACTTTTTATCTGTATATAAATTATTTAGCCAGAACCAAAAATTAATATACGCATGAGTTGGAGCCATTCCTGTCAGCGGTGAAATACAGGAATGGCTCCAGTCTCTGGTCGTCCGTCTAGACAGACTAAATTAGTTTTGTCAGCGGAAATTGGCAGCGGATGACTTTTTCATCGCCGGAATATCGCTGAACGACCTAGCTGAAGAAGATGGACTCTGCCTTATCTTCGTTATGTAAGTAGCCATTTCTTGTTTGACACGTCGGTGTTTTCGCATCGATATTTCATTGTTCCGCTTCGGTACACGCGGTTAACAATACTCACGTGCAAGGAGTTAAGATATAACTTATGAACTTTTACTATTTTTATCATCCAATCACAGGTCGGAGCCATTCCTGTATTTAGTCGCTTGTCTATCAATAAATAGACGCCATCTTGGATTTAGGTGAGCTTAAATGTTGTATATCATCCATCCTAGTGTCCACTTTGTAGCACGTTAAAGATCCTTTCCCTAACTTAATTTTGGAGGGTCTACCTAGAAAGCTGAAAGCGTAAAAAAAAGGTCTTTTTTGTCTTTGAAAATGGCGACCAAATTTTTTTTAATTGGCTACTACTTTGAGGAATTTAGGAGCCAAGAGGCCATCAGAGGAAAAAAATTATTTTCACGCCCTGCGGTGTAGTTGTTAAATCATCAGAAATTATTGACAGAGACACTTTTGGCAATTTTCCTTGCAAACTGAGCCATTGAGTCAGGGATATTATTTAAAACACACCACTGGCTATAAAACTATGAGCTGAACTGTGAACACCTGAAGTAAAGCTGACTATATTAATATATTAATGAGTAAGTATCTCGAAAGTTAGCTTGCTGACCTACCCTAATATTTTGTTTACAAATAAGATTTGCCATTGCGCGGCCCCAAAAATATTTTTTAAAAATCTAACCAGCGAATCTTTTATCTTTTTGGAGCATTTTCCTAAATTACTCAAGTTCCACTAGTTTTTTTTTCTATATCAGGTGTTTAGCAAGATAATTTAATGGGATTTTAGAAATTTGACCACCCTTAAAATATTGCCTTACAATAGTTAATAACATGCTTCTGATGATGAGATTGACAGATTTCAATCATTTGTTATTGGACACTTGCTTCTAATTGTGGAAAAAACCTGATTTAATGTGTATCTTAAGTTTTTCATTTTAGCTAGGCCCACATTTATAAATAAGTTATAAAATGAATTGATGGTGTTGTCACAAGAAAGTTTGACTCAATATTACCTGACTAACCCAAACAGGAAAAATAGGAACTTGAAATTTATTTGTGATTCTCCTTTTGAGGTGTGTATCAAAGTTTTGAAGTCATTGTAGGCTTAACACTTTAACTCCCAGAAGTGATCAACATAAAACTTCTCCCGATCATATCCTTATATCAAACTACAGGTTTCTAGCCAGGACTTCATAGAATGATTTAAGTATTTTTTTGCAGATACACATGGGTGTTGTAAAAGCTGTTATGCTGCAAAATTTTGTCAAGCCTTTTTCATTTGCACACATCTTTTTCTTAGAATCTTGTTAAATTGGTCCACGCGGAATTCTGATTTTTCTACCAAATTTTTTATTCTTTTGAAATTCGTAGATAATCTAAATAATTACATGAATTGTGTAGATGTATTACACATTAATTTTTCTCCTGGCCCTCATAATTCAAAATTTACTGTAGGGATTAGTATTAGCTATAGATGTCTACTTTTTAGTCAAATGTAAGTTTTGTGCACAGTTATATGCAACAAATTTTTGTAATAAAACATTCATTTGTATCCTTCCTTAAACTAGTAGATAAGAATACGAAAGAGTTACCTATTTAAGTATGGCTTTTCACAGTGATAGTTTCCCTTAAATCTACTGGCCTGCTAAAATCCTCAGTCCCTTACACTGACAGCCCAACCTCATTAACTAGTCAGCAACAGGAGTAAGAAAAAAATGAATGACAGAAACAACCAAACAACCTCCTTAATCTTGTTGGCTTAGGGTTAGGTTTCAAAAACAAAACGAATTCACAAAGAAATTAAAAGCACCTAAGCAATTGTACGAAAACAATTACATACCCCAGGCTCATTACATATGTAATGAGCCTGGGGTATATAGGAGAATAATATATCATGGTACACCGTGACAACGCAATCGAACTAATTTAAAGCTGTGGAAACCTGAAGGTGACTTCCTACTGAAAAGTAAGCATACGTGTAGTGATCTACAAAAAGACTGGTTGCAATATAAATATGTGATTATGGTGATAAGGGAAAGTAAGGCAAACATTATAGCTGACGTGAAAACGGGTATTAATAAAAAGGAATTGGCAAGAAGGTTATTTCGTTTTTGCGTCACGCAGAAAAGATGAGTCGTACGTATTCAATTGCGGGGTACAAAACTTTCTTTCCACTTAAAAGTAAGAGTAGTGATTAACTACACTATCACTCAATTTCAGTGCATTCAGGTAAAGTTAAGATTGTCAAGGAATAAGCAGCCTCCATTCGGCGTGGAATATCAAAGAGTGATCGACTTATCTTCTTAAACGAGACTTTGCACTTTGAAATGGAAACGAGGTCACTTTATTTGCTGATGCACATTGCGGCCACTGAAAGTTTGTGTACTGAAAAAACCGCGGGTGTGAATAGATTTCAGTGAAGAATATCTCTAATATCAAACACTTCTATACAAGTGAAAAAAAGAAACTGAATTCACATCGAGCGAGATCTTTGAATCATTCGCTGAATCCTGCTGAAACGAAGTCAAGATGACTACTAATACAGAAAAGTCACTTGAAAACCACGTAATGAATCATGACAAATGTCTTATAATATTGTGGTCAGAGAGTCGTAAAATACTGAGATAAGTCTGATATTATTTTTTTGGTCATCATTTGCTCAAATTGAGCGATGGTTTAAAATCTTGGCTGACGAGGATAGAGATAAAAAAGCCACAAAAGTTCCAAAAGTCGTTTTAGAACGATTCTTTCATAACGTGACATAACTCGTAGTGTGTAAACACAAGGATCCAAAAACGAATAAGTAGGCTTTCTCTTCAGAACCTTACATCTCCTGAGTTACTCAGTGGATAGAATAGGGGGTATAATCTCTGTAGTGGCGATTCTTTTGCCGCGTATTATTGGAGTGATATGTAACTACAGAGTGCAAACATAGAGATCGAAATAGCTTCGGCCAAAAGAGCATTATTTCTCTTGAATTACTCGTTCATTTCAGCGATGGAAAACTAGGTGGTATGAAAGATTACTAATCGTACTCACCGAGATGTATACTACGTGACTGATGCTTCTGAAAGTGAAAAGACAAACGTATTGAATTACAGTCGGGACTTTCACATAGCATTAAAACTTCAGCTGTCGCAGTTTTTTGGGTATCGCCATGTATTGTGCTGGGTATCCGCTCTTGGGATACTCAAAAAAAACGTCAGCTGAACAGCATTGGAGACTGGGGAAGTAACATAGCGTCCTGTGGTGCAAGTTGTCGTAATATCTAAAATTATTTACTGAAATCAGAGAAATCGCCGCTCTAAGTTAATTGACGTAGTGAGAGATTGTGGTTGGTACTAGAGATAAATACAATGGCGCGTGTAGAAATGAAAAGTCTGGAAGAGCATTTAACTCGACATGTCCAGAGTGAGTGTACCTTTTGTACAATGGTGCAAAAGTCGTTTTAGAACGATTCTTTCATAACGTGACATAATTTGACTACTAAGTGCAAGCATAAAGATCGAAAAACGAGTAAGTGGGCTTTCCCATGAGAGCCTCACATCTCTAGAGTTGCTCGCGGGATAGAATAGGGGGTATAATGCTACAGAGGTTTGAAAAAGGCGTTCTACATTTATATCACTGTAATGGCGATTCTTCGGCGGCGTGTTATTCGCGTGACATGCATGTAACTAAAGAGTGCAAACATAAAGATCGAAATAGCTTGGATTTTCCCCAAAACAATTTTTTACTTGAGTTACTCTGTCATTTCAGCGATGGAAAACCGGGTGGTATGAAAGATTATTAATCGTCCTCACCAAGATGTAGACTTCGTGACTGATGCTTCTGAAAGTGAAAAGAGAAACATATTGTATAACAGTCGGGACTTTCCCTTAACACTAAAACTTCCACTGTAGCAGCGTTTTGGGTATCGCCGTGTATTGTGTTTGGGTATCCCCGTGTATTGTGTTTGGGTATCCCCTCTTGGGATGCTCTAATCAAAAGTCAGCTGAACAGCATTGGAGACTAGGGAAGTAACATGACGTCCTATGATGACTTGTTGTAACATGTAAAACTATTTCTGAAATCAGACGCTCTAAGTTAATGGACGCAGCGAGAGATTGTGGTTATTACTTAATATTAATACAATGGCGCGGGTAGATATGAAAAATAAGTAGGAGCGTTAAACTCGATATGTCAAGAGTGAATGTACCTTTTGTACTATGGTACAAAAGAAGTTTTAGAATGCCTCTCTCACAACGTGACATAATTTCATAGTGTACAAGCACTAAGATCGAAAAACGAGTAAGTAAGCTTTCCCATAAGAGCCCTACATCTCCAGAGTTACTCACTGGATATAATGATAGGTATAACGCTACAAAGGTTTGAAAAGGGTGCTCTAAATATTACACTGTTGTGGCGATTCTTTCGCCCAGTGATATTCGAGTGATATGTAACTACAAAGTGCAAACTTGAAGATCAATAAAGCTTGGCATTCCCAAAAGAGCATTATTTCTCGTGAGTTTCTCGGTCATTTCAGTGGTGGAAAACTGGGTGGTATGAAAGATTATTAATCTTACTCACCAGGATAAAAACTTCGTGGCCGATGCTTCTGAAAGTGAAAAGACAAACATATTGAATTACAGTCGGGACTTTCCCTTAACATAAAAAATTCCGCGGCCATAGTGTTTTGGGTATCGACATGTATTGTGCTGGGTATCTCCACTAAGGATACTTTAATCGAAAGTCAGCTGAACAGCAATGGAGCATGGGGAAGTAACATGGCGTTCTGTAATGACTTTTCGGAACATGTAAAATTATTTGCTGAAATCAGAGAAATCGCTGCCTTAGTTAATTGACGCAGCGAGAGATTGTGGTTGTTACTAGAGATAAATACATTGGCGCTTGTAGATATGAAAAGTCTGTAGGAGCGTTTAACTCGATATGTCAAGAGTGAGTGTACCTTTTGGACAATGATAAAAAAGTTGTTTTAGAACGATTCTTTCATGACGTGACATAACTACACAGTGTGGCGGCATGAGATCGAAAAACGAGTAAGCGAGCTTTCCCATTAGAGCCTCACATCTCCTGAGTTACTCACTGGATAGAGTAGGTAGTATAATGCTACAAAGGTTTGAAAAGGACGCTCAAAATGTACTTTACTGTAGAGGCGATTCTTACGCTGCGTTTCATTCGAGTGATATGTAACTACAGAGTGCAAACATAAAGATCAAAAAAGCTTGGGCTTTCCCAAAAGAGCATTATTTCTCTTGAGTTACTCAGTCATTTCAGTGATGGAAACTAGATGGCATGAAAGATTATTATTCGTACTTACCAAGATGTAGACTTCGTGGCTGATGCTTCTGAAGGTGAAAAGACAAACGTATTGAATTACGGACGGGACTTTCCCTTAACATTAAAACTTCCGCCGTAGTTGTGTTTTGGGTATCGCCGTGTATTGTGCTGGGTATCCCCTCTCTGGATACTCTAAACAAAAGGCAGCTGATGAGCATTGGAGACTAGGGAAGTAGCATGGTGTCTTAAGATGACTTTTCGTAACATGTACAATCATTTGCTGAAATCAGAGAAATCGCTGTTCTAAGTTAATTGATGCAGCGAGAGATTGTAATTGTTACCAGAAATTATTACATTGGCGCGTGTAGATATGAAAAATATGTAGCAGCGTTTAACTCGATATGTCAAGAGTGAGTGTACATTTTGGACAATGGTACAAAAGTCGTTTTAGAATGATTCTTTCATGACGTTACATAACTACATAGTGTGTAAGCATAAAGATCGAAAAACAAGTAAGCGGGCTTTCCCCTGAGAGTCTATATCTTTACTTAGTGGATAAAAGAAGTGGTGTAATGCTACAAAGGTTTGAAAAGGGCGCTCTAAATTTATTTCACTGTAGTGGCGGTTCTTTCGCGGCGTGTTATTCGAATGACATGTAACTACAAAGTGCAAACATGAAGATCGAAAAAGCTTGGGTATTCTCAAAAGAGCATTATTTCTCTTGAGTTACTCAGCCATTTCAATGATGGAAAACTGGGAGGTATGAAAGATTGTTAATTGTACTCACCAAGATGTAGACTCCGTGGCTGATGCTTCTGAAGGTGAAAAGACAAACATATTGAATTACAGACGGGACTTTCCCTTAACATTAAAACTTCCGCTGCCGTAGTGTTTTGGGTATCTGTGTGTATTTTGTTGGGTATTCCCTTTAGGGATACTCTAAACAAACATCAGCTGAACAGCATTGGAGCATGGGGAAGTAACATGGTGTCCTATGATAACTTTTCGTAAAGTTTTAAATTAATTGCTGAAATGAGAGAAATCGCTGTTCTAAGTTAATTGACGCAGCGAGAGATTTTAACTAGAAATTAATACATTGGCGCGTGTCGGCATGAAAAGTCTATAGGAGTGTTTAACTCGATATATCAAGAGTGAGTGTACCTTTAGTGCAATGGTACAAAAGTCGTTTTAGAACGATTCTTTCATGACGTTACATAACTACATAGTGTGTAAGCATAAAGATCGAAAAACGAGTAAGCGGGCTTTCCCCTGAGAGCCTATATCTTTACTTAGTAGATAAAATAAGTGGTATAATGCTACAAAGGTTTGAAAAGGGCGCTCTAAATTTATTTCACTGTAGTAGGGGTTCTTTCGCGGCGTGTCATTCGAATGACATGTAACTACAAAGTGCAAACATGAAGTTCGAAAAAGCTTGGACATTCCCAAAAGAGCATTATTTCTCTTGAGTTACTCAGTCATTTCAGTGATGGAAAACTGGGCGGTATGAAAGATAATTAATCGCACAACATGTAGACTTCGTGGCTGATGCTTCTGAAAGTGAGAAGACAAACATATTGAATTACTGTCGGGACTTTCCCCAGTAAGTAAGTAAGATCCTTTATTTGAACACGATTAGATTGAAGGTATTACATGCTTGAGAGGTCGTGTGTAAATAGCTAATACTCAAGTAACCTACTAGTAAAAGTGGATAAAATATATGAAATGAATAAGCAGACTTAGAAGTAAACACGTGACAATGCAAAATGTATTACTATGATTTAAGATAATTTGAAATTAAACATCGGAAATATATACTACCGACTGTGCGAATAAGCTGGTTAATCTGATTTCCTTAAATTCGGGATAAGGTTTCACATTTCTATAAAATTGCCTAAAAAACTTCAAGAGTCTTAGTCTGAGACAAAACTCCACTATACAGCGCCGTTATAACGAACATAATTTTTCATAAAATAGGCGGAAAATCGCAGAACAACGGCTTTGTTATGTCCTCCCAAGTTATGCGGACTGTTACGTCATACAGCCAATCTGGAATAAATGGAGGTATATTATCGCTAACTATGTTGTAAAATAGTTTAAAAAGACTTAGTTTATACAGATCATAAATCGAGTGCCATCGAGTGAGTTCCATAACTGCTTCTGAAAGTGTATCCCGTGGCAAATTAAAACTTATCCTTCCAGCGACAATGTAGTTCTTGCTGGGAGTTAACGTGATGTCGTCTGTCACAGAAGTGAGAATCACCTTAAAATATAGGTCAGGGAAAGATTTCCTCTCTGGGAAAGAGCAATTTTTAAATAAATTCAATTTAGTGACAAAGTTCTTAATTCCGTAAGATGTTTCGTGTAAGTAAGTTTTCAGTCTACAGTGATACCCAGTAGCCTTGCGTGACATACCTCTGCGACGTTAACGTTATCAGTGGTAATACCCAACAGCCTTGCGTGACATACTCACGCAACGTCAACGTTACCAATAATAATCAAAGAGTATGGACCAATGAAGGCTCCCCGGTGTAACAACGTTACTTCGCATTTTGAAGAGTGTGGTGTTAACGAGTTAGTTATGCAACATTTGTTAACGAGTTAGTCATGCACCATTTGTTAAGCTCGTCAAGTGCGTTATTTAGTTGGTTACATGCTTTATCAACGGTAGATCCAATGCAGTGAACTGTGGTATCGTCAGCATACAGGGAGAGATTGTCTGATATCACAGCTTGTGGCATGTCAGGGAACCATGTATTATTAATTTTTGTTTATTATATTAACACGATAGGCCTTTACTGTTAGGAAAGGTCGAATTTATTAATGAATGAAAAACAGAAAGAAAAAAAAGAAAAAAAAAAAGAATCCATAATCCGAGAGAGTAAAGTAGTAAAGATCGTAGGCGAAAGCGCTCAAAATGAAAAACAGGCATATTGCGGAAGCAGGAGTTATTTTTGAAAACGTCAAAACTTCCTTTGAATTGTGTGAATAATTCACTAACAGTTGCACTTGGTGCCACTTGAATTCTTCTTAGTAGTTTTAGGATTTCATTTTGCATTATGCAGTTAGAATACACGATAAGATACACGTTGTTGACGAGGAAATGACTCGTGATGAAGCGAAATCTAATTTGCCGAAATGCAATTTGATTGGTGATCTGATTAGTGCGAGCAACATACAACTCTACATGCCAGCAAACGGGCTGGGTCGATTACATCTGGAACATTTCTGCACCGAGCTCAGCCATGAGGCTCCCAGTTCAGATGAGCCAAGCCAGTACTTTCGGTGAAATATGTCAAAATGCTTTGCTTGTGTTAGTGTTGAATAATAGATGGACATTTCTCAAAGTTTCAGTCTTTCAACAGTTCAACAGCTTTCGAATTTCATGTCAGACTCTTGAAAAAGGCCATAAATTTCCCGCTCATTCAAAAAATATTTTCATGGATGCGTATAGGGCCGCTTGCAGATCCTCTGTCGATCAACCGCTGGGCGAAATACACCGCGGAAAGCGAAGTCATATCCAGATCTTCGGGCTCATAAAATTTGCGCCCTCCATGCTTGTGCGCGCGCTAAGAGGGAAAATGTCGGATCAAGAGCAATTGCAATCGGTGAGAGAGCCTGCATACCGTAGAACTTTCCACAACATTTCATCAAGTCACGTATTTTTTATGTAATACTACTAAAATAGTTCCTAGGTAAGCTCATGGAATATTTCAGAACACTTTGTGAACATATACAAAGACTCGTTTATGTCGAAGTAGTAGTTGTTGTTGTTGTCGGAGTCACGACTGTTTTGAAAGCTATGTCGAATGAGTTAATGTGGAAGGCCGCTTATTTCAAGGAACTTTGGAGACAGCAGTGAGATTGTGTCAATGGTGAGCTAGGGTATAGACTGTGTGGGGTGTTGGGCTCAATTAAGTTTATTAACGATAAGCATTGTGCTGCTTCAGGAGTCGCTCCTTATTAAGAACAACATTACTCGCTGTTTGATAAAATAGTTGAGGTTGTTGGATTGTAGTACTTTTCTGTTGGTTAGATTATACCGTAACAGTGTTAAGGTTTATCAAATTTTCATTTGAGCAAACAGTCAATGATGGCGCTGTGGCAGATCTGTTAGAAGAACCAGGGGTCTATCTGGAGGGTGATCTGGGTAATTTGGATGCAGTCAGTATAAATCTTACAGCCAAAAACGTTATTTCGGTTAAATGTGCAAAAGAAACAGAAAACAGAAATCCCGCTTTCACAGGTCAGCAAATACTTTTTTAATTTGGACTCAAGAAGAGCTTGCATAATGTTCACAATTCCACATCTTACTTCACGTGCGTGGATTTCAAAGGTTTCTAAATTTGTTTCATTGTCATCTAATTTTTTCCTGTGACCAGGGCTTCTTCGTGTTATACTCGTAACTTTAGCAAATCAGTATGTAAACCTCATACGTATTCAATGAGTTGCTGCTAATCGGATACTCGTGATAGCGCGAAGGCGTGTGGGATCTGGGATTTAGAATTCTCTCTCATTCGATTGTTAGGTGAGTATCTCGCGCTCTTTTAAGATTTTCTTTGATTGGATTAGTACGTTAGTATCTCGCACACTTTTAGAATTCTCTTTCACTGATTGTTACGTTAGTACCTGACACACTTAAAAGGAATTTTCTATCGTGCGATTAGTACGTCAGTTTCTCGTGCATTTATAGGATTATCTTTTAGTTGATTGTTAGGTTTGTGTTTTGACCACTTCAGGATACTCCCTCATTTAAAAGTTACGTTAGTATCCTATGCACTTTTAGGATTCTGTTTTATTAGATTATTACGTTAGCATCTTGCCACTTTTACAAATTATCTTTCGTCAGGTTGTTGCGTTAGTATCTTGTGCTCTTTTAAGATATTTTATTGGATGATTACTTTATTTGGCATCTTGCGCACTTTTAGTATTCTCTTTCATTGGTTTCTTACATTAGTATCTTGCGCACTTTTTCTTTCATTCGATTAATACGTCAGTTACTCGCGCACTTTTAGAATTATTTTTTAATTGATTAGTAGGTTAGTGTTTTGACCACTTTCATAATACTCCTTCATTCAAAAGTTAAGTTAGTGCCTCCCATATGTTTAGGATTGTCTTAAATTGTATTGCTACGTTAGTAACTTGTACACTTTTAGAATTCTCTTTTTTCTGATGGTTACGTTAGTACCTCGCGCGCTTTCAAAATTCCCTTTTGGATTGTTACGTTACCACCTTGCACACTTTAAGAATTATCTTTCATTGTATTATTTCGTTAGTTTCTCGTGTACTTTCAGGATTATCTTTCCTTGAGTTGTTACTTTAGTATCTTGAGCGCTTTTAAAATTCCCTTTTTTGAATTGTTACGTCAGTACCTTGCACACTATAAGAATTCTCTTTCATTGGATTGTTACGTTAGTTCCTCGTGCACTTTTAGGATTCTCTTTCATTGGATTGCTACGTTAGTATCTTGCGCACTTTTAGGATTCTCTTTCATTGGATTTTAACATAAGTATCTTGCACACTTTTGGATCGCAGTTCAGGCTCGCAGTTCAGGCTCGCAGTTCAGGCTCGCAGTTCAGGCTCGCAGTTCAGGCTCGCAGTTCAGGCTCGCAGTTTAGGTTCGCAGTTTAGGCTCGCAGTTCAGGCTTGCCGTTCATGCTCGCAGTTCAGGCTCTCAGGTCAAGTTCTCAGACCAGGCTCTCAGTTTCGGCTCTTAGTTCTAGTTCAAGTTCAGGCTCCCAGTCCATGTTCTGAGTTCACGTTCCGAGTTCAGGTTCTGAGTTCACGTTCTGGGTTCACGCTCTGCGTTCACGTTTTGAGTTCACGTTCTGAGTTCACGTTCTGCGTTCATGATCTGCGTTCATGTTCTGGCGTTGACGTTCTGCGTTGACGTTCTGAGTTCACAGTTTATTCGTAAGCTGCGACGACTTAAAAACCATTTGATATATCCGGCGAGAGAAAATAAGCAAGTAACAAAGGAAAACCAGCCAAACCTGTCAATTCAAATTAAATAAACGTATCAGGCCGAGCACCGAGTAAACTTTGACGCAGACTCGAAGCATTTCATGCTTTGACTTTTATTGCACAAAAACAAATTTCAGAGACTGAAGTCTGTCACAAATCTAGGTCTGTTATCCATTTGGACATCTATAAACATACTTGAGGTTGCATTTAAATAACGATCTTATGAGCGGATATTTTCAATCACTGAGCAGCCGTATATCAGTCAGTTATAGCCCGATAAAAATTAAGGAAATGTTAATAACACATCTTTTGCTGTTCATTCGCATAACTTTCATTTAGACGGAAAAAAAAAAACGCGCGATAGACATAGCAGAGCGATATTGGCAATTTAAACGACATTCAACATTGTTTCAAAACAAACAGTACCCTCTCAGACATTTATTAGTTGAAATTATATTTTCATCAGATAAAAGACAATCAAACTGTACTACGAAATACAGGGCAATCATATTTGTAGACAAAACATTTATTGGCGCGATTTGCATTTGAAATAACAATCAACTGCATCTTTTGACAGCCATCAGCATGAAGTTAACAATCTTTTAGTGACGGGACAAACATGCAAGAAGTTGGGCTCCATTCTGCTTAAATTCGTTTGGAAAGTTTTGGCTCTTCCCTTCCTGTCCTTGATGATATTCCAGAGACTGACAGTGAGGGCGACCATCACATACAGTGATTGCCATATCGAAAGGAATACATCAAAGACTTGAGGAAGTTAGCTTTACACCCACAAATTTGGACTTTTAAAGGTTATCGGTGCCATTTTTTTTAAAGGCTTTTAAACGCGTTAATTTAGCAACTTTTCTTGTCCTTTTTTACTTGTTCTGAAGATTCTCACGCAGCTTTCTTATCCGTGGGCGTAATTTAAACGCCATTCTCTTTTTCAATAAAAGCGCGCGTGAGTCCACAAGGGTCATATGTTAAATTAATGTTTGATATTTGATTTCCATCTTGCAAAGTAATGGCTGAAGAAATTTTTCCCTTTCCTATAACCAGTGAACGAACGAAGCGTGTATTGTCAGTGACGTATTATTTTTTAAGTGCTTACTCAAGTATATTATATTGCAAACTTTTACAGGGAGTGCTTCAAACTCAAACGCATATTCGCACTCAAATATTTAAATACTCTCTTCAAAGGCAAGATTTTTCTTCAAAGTTTCTGTGATGCTTCGATTCCACCTTACATTTTTCTGTTACAAAAAGTTTTTTTTTATGGAGCGAAAGGCTTTGGTGAAATATGTATTGTCTCCTTTCATGTCTGTAGTATCACGACAGGTTGTTAAAAACTCGTCGCTAATTTTATCTATTCACACTTACACACTTACACACTTTATTTTTCTTTTTCTTACAAAATAATTTAGATTATGTTGACCCGCAGATAGCAAATTTGCTATTCGAGGCGGGTCAATCATCAACAAACATTATTTACAATATATAAAGAAAATTAACAACTAAATAGTTAGATATTGTTAAATTATAAAGAGAAGCATAACTGGTAAATGCATCAATAGTTGTTCAATAAAGTATAGAAGCAAATAAATTAGTACTGAAAGCAATCGGATCAATTTGTTTTAATTATGCAGTCCTTAAGTTTAGAGGAGATCTTTTCAACATCAAGATAAGAATCTTCATTATCTAGTATCTGAAATAAAGACGTTTTTATTTGTTTATTAAAGGAATGTTTTGATAACGTTTTGAATTCTTTCGGTATCTTATTCCAAATTTTGACACCAACACACCTATAAAATTCTCTCTTCAAATTAAAGGTAAGAGTTATTTTTCCCCAAGTTTCTAAGATTCACCGATAACATTCGTTTCCTCTACAAGGAAAAGTTAAAGTTTGTTTCATTTTCTTTTAATCAACCGCAGGCGAGAGACCATGACAAAGTAATTTTGAAGGTAGCGTCACAGCAACCGCTAAGAAAATCATATCTGAGGGTTCTTTTTTTGGCACAGAAAAAGACTGACACTCATCTTTCTTAAGTGTGTCGATCTTCAAAGATACTCGGAAACAAACAATTAGTAATATGGGGTCAAAATTGGGTAAAGCTCGGTTTTGGATTGTTACACTCGTTCGCTTTTATATTCAGATGACATAGTTGCATCGCCTCCGTTGGAGAAAGTGGCTGAAAAAAAAGTAAAACTCGCATATTGAGTTTCTGAAACAAAAGTCATTGATGTTGATTTCTTTTTTGTGCGTGCACATGAATATTTCACCATTGCTTTGAGGCGTGGATATCCTGGCAGCTTAAATTTTTTGGTCACGTTTTGGTAAGTTCCGGAAGGTTAGTGTTAGTGTGTTAGTGTCTTGCCCACTTTCAGGATTCTCTTGAATTCAAAAGTTACGTTATTGTCATGCGCATTTTCAGCATTGTCTTCGATTGGATTGCTACTTTAGTATCTTTCACACTTTTAGGCTGCTCTTATTATCGATTGCTATATTTTTATCACGGGCACTTTAAGTTAAGAAATTGTTGATGCTTAACGTGCGTATATCGATTTATGGATGCACGCGGGAAGTTTGGAGAGCAAGAAAAATGCGGAAGCAACTCTGGCTTTTTGAGTGCTAGAGTGCTCTTTTTTGAGTGCCCTTCAAACTTCCCAAGTGCATCCATAACTAGATATACGCACAGCTTAAAGCATCAGCAAATTCTTTTATAACAGAGCGACAACAAGGATCTGCGCGAAGAAGCCTTTTATTGTGATAGAGCGCAAAATTCTCACGACGCACAAAAAAAAAGTACACAAACGTCCTTATTGGCTGGTCAAAAACACGCCAGATTTTATACTTTCGTTTGAGGGAGAACATTTGAACCAGTTATCCGATAACTGTGAATGAAAATTTGCGAAACGTGCAACTTGCGCGTTTTTTTGGGCTTTATTTTTGTTGCTTGTTGGATCAGGACCTAAAAGGTCAATGCCGATAGAAAAATTGGGAAGTTCTTCGCTGGTTTGTTCCATATTTAAAAGAGAAGGAAAACTGCATTGCGGCTTAACAGGAAGGAAAGCCAGGTAAAAAAAAATTGATCACGTCATCTTATTTACGCACGGGCGTGCGTAGATAAAGATTTTGTTTATAGCGGCTTAACAGGACTTGTATAGGGGGTTACCGGTCACCTCGCCACCAAGCAGACTCGCCACCAGCGAACTCGCCACCAAGGAACGATCTCGCCACCAACGTACTCGCCACCAAGCGAAGTCTTCTCGCCACCAACCACCAATAAAGAGATAAACTAGAATAAAGTAGTCGAGGAGAGTAGGATGTTCGAACGAGCACAATTCAAATCGGCCGATACGTTTGTGCGCTTGTCTGTATTTAAATTATGACCTTCAGCGACGTGTTAGATGTGTTCCGTTCCTAACTCATTGACATCGAAACGTATCGTGTTTGTCTTTTGCACGTAAGCGAGGAGAAATTGCAAAACTCGATGCGAGGAATAAAAACTTACTTGAGAGAAAATGAAACTTCATGGGAAGAAATAAGTGATGAAATGAAACTCGATAGCACTTGTATTAAAACTAAATGCGAACGAACAACATACGTTTATAAAGTTTGAGTACAGACAAGCGAACAAACTTATCGGTTCGAACGTGCTTTCGACAACATACGTTTATAAAGTTTGAGTACAGACAAGCGAACAAACTTATCGGTTTCGAAAGTGCTTTCGACAACATACGTTTATAAAGTTTGAGTACAGACTTATCAGCCGAACATCCTACTGTCCTCGACTAATCTCTTTATTGGTGGTTGGTGGCGAGAAGACTTCGCTTGGTGGCGAGTACGTTGGTGGCGAGATCGTTCCTTGGTGGCGAGTTCGCTGGTGGCGAGTCTGCTTGGTGGCGAGGTGACTGGATACCGTATAGGGCAAGCACGCGCGCTATCTTATAATTTCTCTTTCTTTCAATTGTTTGGTTGGTATCTTGATTACTATTACTATTTTTGATTAATCAAAAACATAACACCCACTTATCTGTTTCTCAATTTAGTTTTTGATAACACTTTTACAATAAATAAATAAAGTGGGCACCATTGTTGCTAGGCAACATCACTAAACAATAAATATGCCATGGACACAGCAGGAAGAATGCCAAACAATTCTTCCAGAAATAAGACAGAGGCTCTATGGGGGTTTTCCTGACAAAACAACGGACATGGTGAAAACATGAACAAACTGCCTAATTTTCATCCTAACTACAGTGATCCTTGGCTCAGAACATTGTTTTATTTATAAGCAAATAGCTTCAGATCTAATGGTGCAAATTTTTAATGAATCTAAACCACTAAAGTACTTACAACTAGATTTGCCAATACAAATAATAAGAAAGATTTTCAAAAGAATATTCAATTTAAGAGTACTCGCTATGAAAGAGTTGGTGCAGTTGTCTTAAATTCATAATGAACTAGATTACATAATTATTTTTTTTTTGTTTTGCTTAACAATTTTCTTACATGAATGCATCCTTGTGTTTTATTCTGGGAGCAGTGCAGCCCAGAATCTCTCCAGGTGACAATGGTTTACACTGCGGAATCTCTACCTGATAATCTTTACACAGGTCTTGATATACAGCCTGGGTAAACAACAAATTAAATACATATATGTAAAAATTATTTGAAAGTATGCACGCAATAAAAGGAGACACTGGGTCCAAACCACAGGGTTTAAGTCTCAGTTAAGTCACTATGTTGCATTCTCTCTCCCCTCTCTCTAGCTTGGAGAGAAATGGGTACCAGTGAGTTGTCATGGAAACTTGACAAAATGCCTGATAGAGAACCATGTGAGATGCTCCTCCCATCCAGAAGAAGCAGTCAGTCGACCGACTGTCAACCGACTGTCAACCAATATATTGGTTAAGTATCGACCAACTCTCGACCAATATATTCAGTCGAGAGTACTGTACCTACAATAAACATGATCCCGATACTGTCCCATCAGTGTAATCATTTAATACATACTTGAAGTGTTGTCACAAACTGGATTGTGCTCAAAAGTGCAAGTGACTTTCCAGCTTCAAAATTGTGTCTGACTGTATTGAAAAAATGTGCGGCATCCAGCTTTATGTCCACAAATACGTATAACATCTTTATTCCTTTAGTTGAGTCAATAGGAACTATAAAACAATGAACAAATAATGAACCTTTTCACATTCTCTTACCTACAGTACTGTATATATGGTTACTAATTGTTTAGGATCTTTCAATTTTGCATCAATAGAAGAGACCAAAAGTTGCAAATATAATGAGTTAAATTTCATGAGGGATATCTTGTACCAAAACAACTTAGTCTAATAAAGTGTCATTTTCAGTCTTCATAACCATATTTGATAAAAAGAAAGTGCTAACTTGCAACCAACTATCTTCATGGTCATTGTAGTAGCATTGGTATCGCAGAGGTCATGCGTTCAAATCCAGCACAGGCTTGAATTTTTTTCATACATTCATAGCCACTGATTGCAACACTATTGTTTGCATCAAAATACCATGCTACTGACATTGAACTGTTGTGTTGCTCAAGCATCAAAGTTAAAAAGCAAGGATTCCTCAAAAAAAATATCATTCAAAACTTAGACATATCTACCAGCAGAGAACAGAAGGCAAGGGCAATAAAAACACAGGGCAACTTGAGAGAACTATGAAGTAGAAGGTGAGACAAAGGGGACTTCAAAAGGTGAAACTGGGAGGTTAGAAGAAAAAGATCAAGGCTGAAAGGATTCAGTTGTGGTATAATATGAGTTTACATTATGATGAAGAAGATTAAGTGATGTCTATCAACATTTTTTTTCTCTTACTCAAGCAGCTGTAGCCATAGTGAACCATAAGATCACAAACAAGAGCCCTCGCAGTGAAGTCATCAACACAGCAAGCACCATACGTGACATTCCCCATGATGACTGTATCACAACCTATGAATCTAACACAAAAGTCCCACTGAGTACAATGGCAGTCACCCAGTGCTGAAAACCTGAGCCACTTTCTGTATGAATTTTTTTGAGGTGATGGGCAAAAAAGTATGCATGTGCAGATTATCTTACAGTTGTAATCCTTCAGAATCCATCATAGATCATATAATTATTATATGATAATAATAAATTAATAAAGGGGGTAAGTTTGTAAAGAAACTGTGGTGCTGAATTGGTGGTGGAGTATAACAGGATAATTTAGTATTATCAACTGAGTTAATAGTGTAAATTGGCCACCATAAAGAGTTTCAAAGCTGAAGTTTCAAGTGTTAGTCCTTTGCTCTGACAAAGGGCTAACACTCAAAATGTCAGATTTGAAATTATATGATAAGCTGAATTATGCACACATTTTGAATGGTTTTTACTTAATATGAGCTATTGTGGGACAGATGCATACAATTTAGTTGATGTCACTATTGACAACATTTTGCTTTATTACCACATAAAACAAATAGATTAGACTGTATTGCTGTGGGTTTGTACAGTAATAGATTGCGGAAGACGTCAAAATGTGTTAAGACCATCAGTGACTCATGGAAGATGCCATTATGCTGCAGCATAATGGTTAGTGCGCTGGACTCTGGCTGGAGAGGTCTGGGTTTGAGACCTGGCCAGGTCATTCTGTTGTGTTCTTCAACAAAACACTTCATTCTCACAATGCGTCTCTCTACCCAGGAGTATGAATGGATACTGGCCAATTGTCAGGGAAGTCTGATAAAATGCTGTGGAGTAACCTAGTGATGGACCAGCATTCCATCTGGGGGGAGTTGTAATACTCCTTGTTGCTTCATGCTATGAAAACCCAGATAAGCTCCTCTTGAATCAGGGCCACTTGGCTAGAGTAACGACTTCATCTTTTTTTCTTTGCACTCAGGTGGAGAAAGGCATTATAAGGTGGAGTCAAGTGTGTTGCATAAGAACAAGACACAAACAAAAATTAAAAACTAATGTGGCTTATTTACCTCTTTCAGCATTTATTTCTTAACTCCTCCACACTGACTTGAAGATTTCAAAATTGTAGTTAGGAGGTAACTGTTGTAAAAGGAATAATTATCTCCGTTAGAAAGTAATATTTACCCTGATCTCTATTGGTGCAAAATCTGATATATAGAAAATGAATTGTAGCTAGTTGGTTAAACTGTTGTGACCTGTTTTGATGATGACCATTCCAGACAAATAACAGTTATCTAGAACACACTCTTTGTAAATGCCTCACATTTCAAATACATGTTAAAAAAAGTTGCCAAAAAAAAAAGGTTTGGACAAGGATGGTTAATTTAGAACACAGACTGCAAAATTAAAATAAACTTGAAAAACAAGATCTGATTCTTAAATAACAATCCTACAGGCCTCAGTGACATCATGACATGCTGAAAAGGATTCAAGTTTGTGGAGAGCAATTTACAATACATTTATACTTAAAGAAGTCACATTTTAATTTCTTTCCACACTCAGTCTGCTGACTGAAAATCCCAATGATGAACCTAGTTGGATTTTATAAAACTAAATCAGTTGAAAGGGGCTTGAAAGTAATTAACTTACTTTTTCAACCCTTTGACTCCCAAGATCTCATTTAGTAATTCTCCTTACTGTCTGCCCAACAATTCTTTTGATGTCAGTTATGAGAAGTTGGGTATTGGATCAGCTATTCATCCCCTAATTGATATTTTTCTTCATTCTCATCACTTGTCTGCTTGATATTGTACTGATATTGTAAGGAGAAATTCTTTCCTGGTCACTTATGGGGTTAAAGGGTCAAGTGAACCGAGGGTCATGTGAAGTTTCTCATATTTTACCTGTCTCACAGCATCTTGCAGCTCAAGATTGTTGACAATCTCATCTGGAATCTGACGAACAACTCTTCTCTTATTTGCTCCTATTTCTTGAATAACAGGGAATGTAAGGCATTTCAATAACAGTGACTATTTTTTTTTAATCCCTTGACAATATTTGCTCAAGGAACAGAAAGTTTGATCGGAATATTTTCAGCAAGATTTCCCTACAGTCCCATACAATTGTAAAACAAAGGTAATCTATTGTTTTCGCCATTGTTTTCTTTCAGTTATCCAAGATATGTATGCATAATGAAGAATGGAGCTGAGCGGAAATCTTACCATATTATCCCTCAGGGATCAGAGACTTAGGCATGTATACTGGGTCCAGGGCTGGGGATTTCGACTAGTATATCAAATTATAAGTAACAGTGCAGTAACAGTGTTTAATTAAAACAAAACAAACCAAAACAAGCACAAAAAAAAACTCAGTTTTCATCCATTTGTTGGGCTTAGGATACATATTAAAGTACGACATGAACGTAAAAATTATATCGTGTGCACCTAAAGGAAAGGAATACGACAAAAAAAGGAAGAGAAAGGAAGAAAATGCGTTAAAAATGGGTTTGAGAGTGGGAACGATTACAACTCTGTTCCTTCGACGTAAACGTGTGCACGTGCATAGTGAATTACAAGCCGATATCAACTACATTGTACCTACGAGTTTTTCAGTCGTCTTTCCAGCATTAGACTTAGTTCCCACAAATCTCCTTCTTATGTTATTCTCGGCAGAAACTCGCGTATAACTCGCTTTGTCCTCTAACGCGCAGCCTTCTGATGCCTCGGCCATGTTTGGTAGGTAAACCATGTTTCACCGCATATGAGGGATTTAGGGCTGTGACTAAAAGTGGGACTGAGACGTGGGGACTAGGACTCGGGGACGTGGATTCTGTGACGTGGAACTCGGGGAAGTGAACAAACCTGATTTTTGCGCTGAATTTGTAAAGTATAATTTTCGGTGGTCTCCAGAAAAGAGTAATATGCTGGAGAGCTTGTCTGTAGTAGCCGATGATTTCCAGCGTCCATGGTTCGGCTGGATTTGTTTGCTTGCCTGTTTGACCGTGAGAACTCTGGGTACAGAATAATTTCAACGCAGGGGGTTTTAAACATCGTGAGCAGCCATGGAGGACTTTCTTGGTAAGTAACTGTGTTTTCTTCCTTATTATTTTTTAGCAAGGATAAGGCACGGATCGAGAAGAAAACACAGTTACTTACCAGGAAAGTCCTCCATAGCAAGCCTGACGTTCCCTGTTAAAAGGAATGAAATAAGTTATTTTTACATGTTCAATTTCATCAGTGGTTATAAAAGAGTGATGTACAAATCCGAAATTCATTCGCTAGAGTTGGAACACTCACATCGTTTGAGGAAATGCTGATTCGCTCCATATCCCCCTCTCATTAATTTTCCCTTATTTTTTTTCTCAGAGGGCACGGTAAAGTATCCTACAATCTGATTGGTTATTTGCGCGGTCCGTATCCGTTTTTCCCGACAGGCAGTATTTCTAAGCAAAGACGTCGGTCACTAACTCAAACCTATTACTTACTTATGAATCCTCTCTTTTCTCTCTCTCAAATCACCTTGGTTGACAGAAAAATATTGGTTTCGAAATTAATTTGTATAAGCTAAAGTGCCATTAAATTGGTTGATAAGCGGCCTAAAACCTGGCTGTAATTAATTTCAATCCTTCGCAAAAAATACTTAGAAAGTTAAAACGTGAGGTATTTGGTCAAAATTGAATTAATCGATGGAACCTCCATTCATTTAATATCCAAGTTCTCTCAAACAATTTGTTCGTTGTAAAAGGACGAGCGAAGTTTTCAGTTCTACAACAAATATACGCATTAAATCCCCTTGTGTCTCGTTGAAGTGTCTCATTCGAATTTAGATTTTGTGTGAAGGAAAGACCAGATTTACACACACCATTGCAGCAAACAAACGAGCAAACTCTTACAATTTCAAAATAGAAAATTCGAATTTACTTGCAATTATTTTCCTCGCCATTTACTTCATGAGCAGCAGTAAATCTTCGCACATGAATTAATCGTCGACGAGAGTGAATAATACTTTCCGTCAGATCATTGACTGTTTTTGAAGAAAACATTGTCGTGACAGTCCTTGCTAAACTAGTTTGGTTGTTTTTTCAAAAGTGTACATGCCCTTTTTTTTCTTACGTGCTCTTCAATTAACTTGTGTCAGATTGTGACAGATACTTGTAGATATGTTTCAAAGTTTGTTAGGAAGCCTTATTCATTACGTACATGGAAATGTTTTGATGCAGCATCTCGCTTTAATTTGCATCACCTCTATTTTAACTATCATTTACCCGCTCAAATATTGGTCAATTTATGGAGGATCCTGCTGTAATTACAGCCCTAAATCATTCGGGATGTTTTGGAAGGAATTTAGTTCAGTTTAAGGAAAAAAATAAAGATGTTATTCACCAGTCTAAGTCAGTCCGTATTGGGAAAAAATACTTATTGTTATTTGTCTGGAATGTGCCTACTGTCTTGAGTAGCGCCCGAGGCCGTGGGCTGGCAAATAACATATATTTATTTGATGCTACTTCAGCAACACCGAAATCAACTTAAACTGATTTGCACCATAAACTCCAGTGTGTCCGCGGACTCATTGTAGTTGTAGAAAACATAGTAATTTCTTTTGCCATCGAGTATGATCATGTTGGAATACATGTAATACATACTACTTCTCTTTGTGGAAGCCACAAACAGCGCTAAAATACACAAATGAACAACAGCCATTTTCCTCATCAAAGAGGGGCCTCGCCTTCACTGAGAAACAGCAGCCTTGAATGACCGCGTATTTTCGTAATTTGCCGTTTTAGAGCCTTTTTTCTAATTACTTACGTTGTCAATATCTTTCAGTGGTATATTTTGTATTTTTACCTTTGTTTTGGCTTCAAAACAAGCTAAGTGCAAAAACAGAGAACAGGAAGCAGCAACTAGAGGAAAAAAAAGATATGCGAAGAGAATATTCAAGTGGAAAGTTTTCAGTGATAACAGGATGGGAAACCAAGGAAACCAGTTGTTTATTTCCTTTTTACGGTGAATCTGAATAGATCAGAATTGAATCATGCAAAAGCTGGAAAATTTGGTAACTTGAACAGATAAGCACGGATATCTTAACCACTATTCCGATAAAGAGAAGTGATAAACTGCAAGCGAATGAAGTTAAAGAAGGGTACAAAATACATAGGTAAAAAAGTGACATCTTAACCAGCTGAAAATTAGCCAGTGATATCTGAGAAACATCCAAAAAGCAAAATCTATCTAAATTTAGGCAATTGGTCGGTAATTTTGGTAATTAATCAATGACCTTCGCTTTCAACCAATATTTACACAAAGTTTCCCCAATTTGAATACATATGTACTTGACTTAACGTTTAAGTATGTCAGTTGTCAATATATCTGATGACTCTTAAGTTCAGGAAATTTAATCAAGCCACGTCACTGTTTGTTTATCTTGGAAAATGTAGCCACACTTTGAAAGTTTCTCATTTTGCAATCAGTGTCACCGAGTTCTTTCGATGATATGACCCCTGCGTTAATTTCAAAATCGACTTGATTAACTCGGCATTTTTACGAGGGGCCAGCGTTTGCTCAGGGCACAGCAAAAGGGCAACTAAACGTCATTTTTGAAAAATAAATTAATTACCCTGCCTTCGAGACCTAGGCAGCATGATTTTTGTTTTCGTTCAGCCGCAACGAACAAACGGTTTCTTCAGTTTTGTAATGTAGCGAAGGCAGTAACGAAAAAAATTGTTTTGTTACTGCCTTGAATTGTGAGTTTTGATTTGAGATTACTGTCAACAAGATCTGGTCAAATTTCAAACTTCCACTTCATTTACTCTTTGTTTAGAGAAAATATTGAAATTAAATTTGCTGGGAAAAAAACAAACTTTTAAAACTTTCTTCAATACTTTATAAGCTTTTCAGTGATATACAGTTTTCAAGTGTTTCTTTGAAAGTAGGGCGCGTAGAACAAAATGTTTTTTTCCAGAATTTTTCCTTGTTTCCTTACATTTCGATGTTTTCTGCGCATTTTGTTGCATATTGGTCGTCTTTAGTTGAATTCCCTCGACTAGGCCACACAGTTCATGGTCATCAAGGCAGGCAAAAGAGTGCTAGTTCCTCTTTTCCTCCTTCTTGTTCCTCACTGGGGAAGGGATGGAAGCCAAACCCTAGATCAAAAATTGGCACATACTTCTCCAATTCCAATATTTATCACTTACACTTGAGATTACTGTGCGAGTATTGGGAAAACTTTGAGTTTGAAATGTTTTCAAATTGCGCCGGTAAACATTAAAAGTGTGACGTCCAAACAAGCTGTGTTTACATATTCTCATCTAAACTAACTAGTCGGCCTATTGAGAGCGTGCGAACTATCTCAATTATTTTATAACCATCATTAGTTATAAAAGTGTGACTTGCAAAACCGAATTACAGTCACTCGGTTTTTTTTTTTGTAGTTTTGGCTTCGATCATGCAAATCACACCCGCTAGAAAATGAAAAGTTCACGAAGACAACGAGTCCATTATCACGCAAAGATAGCTTAGCGTTAAAAAGAAGACTTAGTTTGTACTGTGATTGATCTTGTGATGAAAATCAAACCTCTCAAAGGGGTAAACACTGAAGCCTGACATTTCCTGTTGGAAAAAGAATAACACTTTTCATTTTCCATGTTCAATTACATCATGACTTATAAAAGTGTGACGTACGAAACCGAAATACTGTGTACTTCTTGATTGAGTGGTAGGGGCACAGCGAGGTCCTTTCTTCATGACCCTAAGCTAAATATTTTCCCCACTGGTCCCACCAAATTCTGTCAATAAGCATTTTATCATATGACGACTAACTGTTAAAAATTTTTAACCTAAATGGGACGCGATAGACGGGCATACAAGCACACAAAAAAATATGCAATTTAAAACTTTTCCTTTTATTTCGATTAGCCCCGAGGGGGAAGGGAATATCCTGAACACACGTGATCTGGATGCATTAAACACTGTGACAGCGGAAGTTCGGAAGGTTGGGAAAAGTAATTCGTTATTTTTGTTGTTTCATTTTGAAAGCATCAGCCACATTGTCAACATCTTGGTAAGTGCGATTGAAAATCTTTTCTAGTCACTCGGTTTTTATCAGCCTTAGTCATTTAGTAACTGTAGAGAGGTAAGGCTCTTATGGCAAAGCCCAGTAGCTGCTTTATCCCTTTATTATTTACTTTATCCAGTACCTGATCTTTATGTTTGCAATATGTTACGTTTCGAGTGTTAGCCCTTCGTTAAAGCGGTTGATGGCGCGATTGAATCGTCACCACAGTGAAATAAATTGATTCTACGGCGACTTTTTAAATCTCTGTGGCTTTATACCGTATAATTTATCCTCACTAGCTAAAACAAGGTTATTGAGTATCGTTCAATTTGAGAAATTGATGATCATAAAACTAGACTGTCCCACGCTGACATCATAGGAAATCCGTAGTGCTTCATTAGGTGGTTTTCCAGAGGCTATGATCTGCACTGGCTATTAACTTGACACTTTTTTAGGAGGGTTTAACGATCGATTTAGAGATCGCGGTAGATTCCAATTGAATTTCCGTTTTCTACTAGTACACAAACGTTTCATGGTCGAGAAACCATTCACTTAAATTTTTAGATACTAGCCGCGGGTTCTACGGTACATATTTTTCTAAACGCCGTAATCTGTTTTTTTGTCTGCTTAAGCGCTAGAGTCTCGCATAAGAAGATAAGTCATGACGCTCCGCGCTCACGAAGAGAGATGTTTTAATTTTCTGAGAGAAACTAAGACTTTCTTAAATTCAATGTTACTGCATACGTAGTATAGGCGTACTTTTCCGTTGATCGGATGCTTCATATCTCCATCGTTAAATGGCTTTCTTAAAACAGTTAAGGTTTCATACAATAAATTTCAACCATAATGTAACTAAAATTGTTCAGCATTGTTTAGTTTGAGAAACTGATGGTTCCCACAATCACGTGATCAAAAACTAAAACCAATCCTATATTAAGACATATTTGTCATGCAGAATGTCCTTTACTGATGTCAACAGAGGCGGCCCAAGCTCACACTCGAGAAAAAGCAAACGATTAATTCATGAAAGCGTCACGCGTTGTGTGACTCGGTGTTAACTTACCAGAGTTGAACACGTCATAAGGAATTGTATGGGGAACGAAAGATGGTCGATTTGAAGTTATAAAAATGTGACGTACAAAACCGAAATAGATTCACAGCGGAGTAAACTACGGATCGGTTTTCCATATCAGTTCATGAAAAGTTGATTATCGCTCACAGATAGCTTACCGTTTAAAGAAAGAAGCTTTGGTTCTGTTGGTATCGATCTTGTAATGAAATTTCAATTTTCGAAATGGATAGACACAGAAGCCTGACGTTTCCTGTTAAAAAAAGAATGATATAATTTATTTTTACATGTTCTATCATTGGTCATAAAAGTGTGACGTACAAAACCAAAACTCATCCCCCACCTCTCCCTTCCTCAAAAGAAATATGGAGTACTATTAAGTATGACTATTGACTGAAAGTCAAGCCACCTCCTATCTCTGATGTCATTTGCTTGTTGCCATATTTCAGTCACTGGATTAACGTCTTCAAAGGTAAGACCAGTGATGTGGTTATGTTCGAGCAAATTACCGATCCACTCCGTCTGTTTTCTTTTTTTTTTTTCTTTTTTTGTTTAGTATTGTGTTAATAAAAATAATGTTTCCCTGATAACAGGACAGGATTGCAATGGAAACCTAACAGCAGAAGCCATGACACCTTTCATGAGCATCGCCTTACTTGTTGCCCTGTTCTTGCTCAACTCAGATCGCATTCAGAAAGCCATTGAGATATGCAGCGAATGTTTGATTTTGCTAACTTGCACCGATCAAAACAGCAAAGACCAATTTGATTCGGCACTGCTACAAGTTTACAGCGACATCTATACCATTCTTTTCAGCGCTTATCGTCATATCTCTGACAACATAAGTGCGGAAAGATACGGAAGGAAACTGTTTGACTTATACAGAGAGTATGGATTTATGCTTTATAAACTTGGCGAAAGCCTAAAAGCAAAGGAATATTTTGAGAGGGCCCTTGCCATAACAACCAAAATTGGCGACAGAAAAGGGGAAGCATCATGTTATGGAAACCTAGGTACTGTGTTTAGGTCGCTTGGCCAATACGACAAGGCTGAAGAGTATCTCCAAAAAGCTCTTGTCATCACAACTGAAATTGGCGACAGAGAAGGGGAAGCATCATGTTATGGAAACCTAGGTACTGTGTTTAGGTCGCTTGGCCAATACGACAAGGCTGAAGAGTATCTCCAAAAAGCGCTTGTCATCAGAACTGAAAATGGCGACAGAGCAGGGGAGGCAACCAACTACGGAAACCTAGGTACTATGTTTAGGTCGCTTGGCCAATACGACAAGGCTGAAGAGTATCTCCAAAAAGCGCTTGTCATCAGAACTGAAATTGGCGACAGAGCAGGGGAGGCAACCGACTACGGAAACCTAGGTACTGTGTTTAGGTCGCTTGGCCAATACGACAAGGCTGAAGAGTATCTCCAAAAAGCGCTTGTCATCAGAACTGAAATTGGCGACAAAGCAGGGGAGGCAACCAACTACGGAAACCTAGGTACTATGTTTAGGTCGCTTGGCCAATACGACAAGGCTGAAGAGTATCTCCAAAAAGCGCTTGTCATCACAACTGAAATTGGCGACAGAGGAGGGGAGGCATCATGTTATGGAAACCTAGGTACTGTGTTTAGGTCGCTTGGCCAATACGACAAGGCTGAAGAGTATCTCCAAAAAGCGCTTGTCATCACAACTGAAATTGGCGACAGAGAAGGGGAGGCAACTAACTATGGAAACCTAGGTACTGTGTTTCTGTCCGTTGGCCAATACGACAAGGCTGAAGAGTATCTCCAAAAAGCGCTTGTCATCAGAACTGAAAATGGCGACAGAGCAGGGGAGGCAACCAACTACGGAAACCTAGGTACTATGTTTAGGTCGCTTGGCCAATACGACAAGGCTGAAGAGTATCTCCAAAAAGCGCTTGTCATCACAACTGAAATTGGCGACAGAGCAGGGGAGGCAACCGACTACGGAAACCTAGGTACTGTGTTTAGGTCGCTTGGCCAATACGACAAGGCTGAAGAGTATCACCAAAAAGCGCTTGTCATCAGAACTGAAATTGGCGACAGAGCAGGGGAGGCAACCGACTACGGAAACCTAGGTACTGTGTTTAGGTCGCTTGGCCAATACGACAAGGCTGAAGAGTATCTCCAAAAAGCGCTTGTCATCAGAACTGAAATTGGCGACAGAGGAGGGGAGGCATCATGTTATGGAAACCTAGGTACTGTGTTTAGGTTGCTTGGCCAATACGACAAGGCTGAAGAGTATCTCCAAAAAGCGCTTGTCATCACAACTGAAATTGGCGACAGACAAAAGGAAGCATCATGTTATGGAAACCTAGGTACTGTGTTTAGGTCGCTTGGCCAATACAACAAGGCTGAAGAGTATCACCAAAAAGCCCTTGTCATCAGCACTGAAATTGGCGACAGAGAAGGGGAAGCATCATGTTATGGAAACCTAGGTACTGTGTCTCTGTCCGTTGGCCAATACAACAAGGCTGAAGAGTATCTCCAAAAAGCGCTTGTCATCAGAACTGAAATTGGCCACAGAGAAGGGGAAGCATCATGTTACGGAAACCTAGGTACTGTGTTTGAGTCGCTTGGTCAATACGACAAGGCTGAAGAGTATCTCCAAAAAGCGATTGTCATCACAACTGAAATTGGCGACAGAGCAGGGGAGGCAACCGACTACGGAAACCTAGGTACTGTGTTTAGGTCGCTTGGCCAATACGACAAGGCTGAAGAGTATCACCAAAAAGCGCTTGTCATCAGAACTGAAATTGGCGACAGAGCAGGGGAGGCAACCGACTACGGAAACCTAGGTACTGTGTTTAGGTCGCTTGGCCAATACGACAAGGCTGAAGAGTATCTCCAAAAAGCGCTTGTCATCAGAACTGAAATTGGCGACAGAGGAGGGGAGGCATCATGTTATGGAAACCTAGGTACTGTGTTTAGGTTGCTTGGCCAATACGACAAGGCTGAAGAGTATCTCCAAAAAGCGCTTGTCATCACAACTGAAATTGGCGACAGACAAAAGGAAGCATCATGTTATGGAAACCTAGGTACTGTGTTTAGGTCGCTTGGCCAATACAACAAGGCTGAAGAGTATCACCAAAAAGCCCTTGTCATCAGCACTGAAATTGGCGACAGAGAAGGGGAAGCATCATGTTATGGAAACCTAGGTACTGTGTCTCTGTCCGTTGGCCAATACAACAAGGCTGAAGAGTATCTCCAAAAAGCGCTTGTCATCAGAACTGAAATTGGCCACAGAGAAGGGGAAGCATCATGTTACGGAAACCTAGGTACTGTGTTTGAGTCGCTTGGTCAATACGACAAGGCTGAAGAGTATCTCCAAAAAGCGATTGTCATCACAACTGAAATTGGCGACAGAGAAGGGCAAGCATCATGTTACGGAAACCTAGGTACTGTGTTTAAGTCGCTTGGCCAATACGACAAGGCTGAAGAGTATCTCCAAAAAGCGCTTGTCATCAAAACTGAAATTGGCGACAGAGAAGGGGAGGCAACTAACTATGGAAACCTAGGTACTGTGTTTCTGTACGTTGGCCAATACGACAAGGCTGAAGAGTATCTCCAAAAAGCGCTTGTCATCACAACTGAAATTGGCGACAGACGAGCGGAAGCCTCATGTTATGGAAACCTAGGTACTGTGTTTGAGTTGCTTGGCCAATACGACACGGCTGAAGAGTATCTCCAAAAAGCGCTTGTCATCAAAACCGAGATTGGTGACAGAGAAGGGGAGGCATCATGTTATGGAAAACTAGGTACTGTGTTTAGGTCGCTTGGCCAATACGACAAGGCTGAAGAGTGTCTCCAAAAAGCGCTTGTCATCACAACTGAAATTGGCGACAGAGAAGGGGAGGCAACTGACTACGGAAACCTTGGAATTGTGTTTAGAACTGTTGGTGATTTTGAAGCTTCGGAAGTATGCTTGGAGAAAGCTTTATTCATATCCAGAGATATTAGAGATGGAAGAAATGAGTTCGAAATCCTTCGAAGTTACGCCGTTTTGTATTTAGACCAAAATAAAATAAAAGACTCCCTGTCGTGTCTTCATCTGTGCATTAAAAAGTATGAGGAGCTTAGATATTTCTTGGGCGCCAATGATCAGTTCAAAACATCATTTCTGGAGGACTCAGGAATATTTCCCTACAAACTGCTTTGTACTTTGCTTTGTGACACCGGAAATGCTCGGGATGCTATTTATGTTGAGGAGCTGGGTCGAGCTAGAGGCCTATCAGACTTAATGGCAGAGAAGTACTCGGTTGAAACACACATCTCTGCTAATCCACAATCTTGGTTTGGCATTGAGAACATTTTAAGTAAGAAAAAAAACTGTACTTGTCTGTACATTTCTTATTTTCAGAATCGTCTGCATTTGTGGATCTTGAAAACAAGTGGAGTCCTTCACTATAGAAGAGTATCACCAGAAGAGAATCTAGTTCAGGCTGGGTTACCCAAAGATTTGTCTTTGAGTCAATTTTTGGATGATAATTTCCGGAGTCTTGGTATTTTGCCCACTAAAGATTGTGAAGATCGGTCTTTAAATACGATTAAATTGCAACCTCTCTCCCCCGCGCAAAAGAGCTCAGCAAGATTGCGACTCGTTAGAGGAGGGACGAGACGAGGACGACGAGGACGAGAAGTGATTTCAAGTCTATATTTGTGTTACAAAATGTTCATTGCCCCCGTTTATGATTTACTTGATAAGCCTGAAGTCATTATTGTTCCTGACCGCAGGTTGTACAAAGTTCCCTTTGCTGCCCTGAGTGAAAGGGAAGGAGCCGAATATTTGTCAGAGACTCATAAGATCCGTATCATTCCTTCGTTGACAACACTCAAGAACATTCAAGATAGTCCAGAGGACTATCACAGCAACACTGGTGCCTTGGTAATAGGCAATCCCAAGGTTAATTGGCTGCAACCATTGCCAGCTGCAAGAAAAGAAGCGGAGATGGTCGGACGACTGGTGGGTGTTCCGCCTCTAGTTGAAAAGAAAGCAACGAAGCAGGCGGTACTTGAGCGGATAAGTTCAGTGAGCTTGATACATTTTGCTGCCCATGGTAACGCGGAAAGAGGAGAAATTGCACTCTCCCCCATTCCTACTCCCAACAGTCAAAACGCTATCCCACCGAAGGAAGCTTACATGTTGACGATGGCTGATGTCTCACGAGTGAAAGTCAGAGCTAAACTGGTGGTACTTAGCTGCTGTCACAGTGGAAGTGGAGAGATAAGAGCCGAAGGAGTTATAGGAATTGCCCGTGCGTTCTTAGGATCTGGTGCTCGCTCGGTATTGGTTGCGCTGTGGGCCATTCCAGACTCAGCAACAGAGAAGCTGATGAGTCGGTTCTACGAACACCTCATTGAAGGAGAAAGTGCCAGTGAATCCCTTCATCAGGCCATGAAGTGGATGAGAAAAAACGGCTTGAACCAAATTTCTGAGTGGGCTTCGTTTACGCTGATTGGAGATGATGTGAGACTCAAGTTTGACAAGCAGAGGTAAGACTCCGTGAGAACAGGTATTTCATAAATTAAAGTTAAATTAGATGTGAAGATGGCTATGACTTACTGGTCGTTGACTGGATGGGGATCCTTTGTTACCTTGAGCATCAGGCTAGTTTAATGTATATCTTTATCTATATATATATATATATATATATATATATATATGTACATAAATATAAATATATATATCTACACACACTTTTTTTCCTTTTTGAAGAGTTACTATCCCGCTCTCTGGTGTAAAGTATAGAAATTCACAGATGCCTCTCTACCAATGAGATACAAGTAATAGCCAATTATTTATATATGTTGTTGCTTGGTGTAATTGTGTTTGCTTTATATCCAAAATGTTAATTGAGGTAATAATTAATTGAGTTATTTCAAATTTTTTCTTGCAGGAAAAAAAACCCCGATAGAGGAAATAATGACAAGTACTCGAAGGGAGTAGAGTTTTAGATGGACAAATTATCAGAAATAAGTAGAGAAAATACTCTATCCGGTATTTCATCGACATTAAACCAGAGTAGCATCAAACTATGTCTGATTGTCCACCTGGTTGCCGTGTGAACTTTCATGTATTAGATAAGAAGGCATTTGCTTACCTTGGCTCCTTTGATCACTGAAGCAGTCGGCCTACAGTTGATGAAGTTCGGGATCTTTTGGTCAGTAACGGTCCATGGAAGTGCGCTTGGCTGTCATCTTCAGATCGCCGAACCATTGATTCGAAACCATCAATTCGAAAATTCCGTACTCCCTTGCTATCTCTCGATTGTTGTTAACAGCTTCAGCTTCAATTACGATTTTCAACTTGAAGTTGAGATCATTAGAATGACGGCGAGTGTTTGGCATGATTGTGCTGAATGTAGACTTCGCAAGATGATGTTCACCAGGTGAAGTAAATTTGCAACTACTGATTTTGTTGATCGAATTGATTTTATACTTTAAAACCATGTTTCCCGAGAGGGAAGGCTAAAAATTAATATGTACCGATAGGTTGTCATTAAATGTGTGACTTTTTTTTGCCTTTTGTTTACCTCATGTGATTAAATGTGTGACATTTTCGGCTTTTGTTTATGTGTGTGACATTTTGCTTTTGTTTAATCAAGGCTTTTGTTTGTGCGCGTGGTCGCGTGTGCGACAATTCTGCTTTTGTTAATTAACGGTAAACTAAAATCAATACGCGACTTTTTCGCTTTTTTATAAGGTTATGAAAGAATTTACAATAAACTTTACTCCCCAAACAACGATGCGCCTTATAACCAAGTATTTTAGCGATATTTTCAGTTTGAAAACACGCAATAATGAAGTTGCCGAATTGGGGGTGCGTCTTAAAGCCGAGTGCGCCTCATAACCGAATAACTCCGGTAGTATGGAGGTAATTACCAGCACTGATCTGGTTCTTACTTGTTCTGCACTTTTCCATGCAGACCGTTTCCTGCGAAACGATCCTAATCCATGTATTTTTGTTTTGAAAGGCACCAAATTTAAAACTAAAAAGTTTAGTCCAACTGCAATGTAATGAACCACTTGCTAACTTTTCTTGCTCAAATTCTACTGGGGAATATTGGCCATCCGCTGTTTTTGTAAGGAACTTAGGAAAATGTTCTCTTGTATGGCCCTCAGGCTTGGTAAAAAGTTATCATTTGCAGTTATGACTGAATTAATCTACTGCAAATTTACATTTATAAAATGAATGAGAGACAGTTGATTTCATTTTGATTCATATTTTATATTTTTAATATGGTTGACGTGGTGGGCATGGTCACCACATCCACCGTGTAGGAGTGGCCTCTCCCTCCTAAGTTGAAACATTTTTTGTTTCTTTGATAGAAAAAAAAAATGAAAAGTTGAGGTAAGGCAATGCACTTGCAAGGAGATGTTACCCAACTGACAACTATACTCACAAGATCTAAATAAATTACCCTTTTGCCCTAAAATCCCTATTTGTATTATCATAGATTTTTATCTTTCAATGCCTGCTTATGGCAGCTTTTGTTGGATTGGAAATAAATCAGTCTTTGTATATGTGTATGAACTGGAAACTGTTGCTATGGACCTTCAAAGGGTTTTTTATTTGTTCTATATTAAATTTTAATTTCTTTGTCAACAGTCAAAAATAATCATATAGTATCACCTTTTTTTTTCCTTCTCACCTTTAAATCTTTGAAAAATTATTTAATCTTCTATTTGAGAATTGTTAAGAAATGGAATTTATTTTAATACAAATAAGGATTTACACCGTTTAGTAGTATCATTTGTGGCTCTAATGAAACAAACAATGTATTTTCACAGTTGTTAGCTTCCAATCTTTGTTGGACAGTTAGAAAAAAACTTAGTATGTATGAAATGGAAGCATCATACCATGGAAAATGCTTGAACAGATATCATAGGAATTCCGTAGTGCTCCATTACGTGATTTTCCATTAGCTATGATCTGCACTAGCAATTAACTTGACTTTGTTTTTAGGAGGGTTTAACGATCGATTAAGAGATCATGGTAGATTCGACTTGAATTTCCGTTTTCTATCCGTACACAAGCGTTTCATGGTTGAGACACCATTCACTTAAATTTTTAGATATACTAACGGTGGGTTCTACTGTACATATTTCAGTTCTAAACGCCGTAATCCGTTTTTCTGTCTGTTTAAGCGCTAAGGTCTCCCATAAGAAGATAAGTTATGACGCTGCGCACCCACGAAGAGAGATGTTTTGATTTTCTTAGAGAAACTGAAACGTTCTTGAATTCAATGTTATTGCATACATAGTATGTGCCTTCTTTTGCGTTGAACAGATGCTTCATATCTTCACCGTGAAATTGCTTTCTTCAAACCGTAATGGTTTCCTACAATATATTTCAACATCATTAGCAAGATTGTTTAATTTGAGAAACTAATGGTGTCCACAATCATGTGCTCAAAAACTAAAATCAATCCTATGTTAAGACATATTCATAATGCAGAATGTCCTTTACTGATGTCAACAGAGGTGGCCCAAGCTCATATCTCAAGAAAAAGAAACGATTAATTCATGAATCGCACCCGCAAGAAAATGAAAAGTTCACGAGTACAATGAGTCAATTTTCACACACAGATAGCTTACTGTTTAAAGACAGTAAGCTATCTACCTTTAGTTGTACTCTCGATCTCATCGATCTCGTCAAGGAAATCCAATCTTTCCAAAATGGAGGAACACTGAAGCCTGACTTCCGGTTAAACAGAGTAAGATGTATCATTTTTGGACGCTAAAATCCATCACTAGTCAGAAAAGAGTGACGTGCTAAATCGAAATACAGTCAATACAAATCACACCCGCTAGAAAATGAATTGTTCACGACGACAATGAGTCGATTGTCACGCAAAGATAAGTTACCGTTTAAAGAAAGAAAGCAAGGTTTTACTGTGATCAATCTTGCTATGTAAATCAAACTTTTCAAAGAGTCAACACTTATAAGCTTGACGTTCTCCATTAAAAATAGAATAACACTTTTCATTTTTCATGTTCAATTACATCATGAGTGATAAAAGAGTGCCAAATATTTTCCCATCCGACCCAACCAAACTCAGTCAATAAGCACTTTATCATATGAACACTAACTCTTAAAAATTTCGACCCAAGTAGGACGCGATAGACGGGCATACAAGCACAAATCTTTTTTTTGTCTGTTTAAGCGCCAGAGTATCACATAAGAAGATTCATGACGCTGCGCGCCCACGAAGAGAGATGTTTTAGTTTTCTCAGAGGAACTAAAACTCTCTTAAATTCAATGTTATTGCATACATAGTATAATTGTACTTTTCTGTTGATCGGATGCTTCATATCTCCACCGTCATATGGCTTTCTTCAAACCTTTATGGTTTCATACAATATATTTCAACCTCATTAACTTAGATTGTTCAGCATTGTTTAATATGAGAAACTGATGGTTTTCACAATCACGCGTCAAAAACTAAAATCAATTCTATATTAAGACATATTTATCATGCAGAATGTCCTTTACTGATGTCAGCAGAGGCGGCCCAAGCTCACATCTCGAGATTAGGCAAACGATTAGTTCATGAAAGCGTCACGCGTTGTATGACTCGGTGTTAAGTTGCGAGAGTTGTACACGTTAAAAGGTGTGGTGTGGTGAACCACATATGGTCGATTCGAAGCTATAAAAGTGTGACGTGCAAAATCGAATTAGATTCACTGCGGAGTAAACTGCTGATCGGTTTTCCAAATCAGTTCATGAAAAGTTGATTATCGCGCACAGATAGCTTACCGTTTAAAGAAAGAAGCTTTAGTTTTACTGGTAGGGATCTTGTAATGAAATTATAATTCTCGAAACGGATGGACACAGAAGCTTGACGTTTCCTGTTAAAAAGGAATGAAATATGTTATTGTTATTTACTCTCACTACATGATCTTCTGCAAGATTGGAGATATATTTCTTATTGGTATTAACATTTTGTGAAATGAGAATCATTAGTTCACGTCTCGTACATAGTTAATCGCTTTAGGGAAAAAAAATACCATTTTGATCCTTTACTTGATCGTATTTGATAATTGATCAGTTGCTATTCTCAGTGACTTTGTTAAATACTTTTCAATGATCACGGTTTCATTTTTCCTAATCACAAATTGGCTGCAACAGTGTTTGATAGAGGGTCTTAATAAGATTTTTGTGAGCCGTTAAGCTTAAAACTTGACAAATTTTAACCTTAGCTCGTAAAAGAGTTAACGGTAAAAAACATTTCTAGTGGCAACAATGGAAAGATATTAACCGTTAGCCGTAAAAGCCATACCAACACTCTTTTCTCGATACTTAGAGGGGGCATGCAAGGGGTTCATCGGGAGATTTTGCCCCCTATCCCACAATTCACGATAGTAAAACATTCTGACCGGTATGCCCTTAAATTCAAATTTGACACAACCAAAAACCCCCCACTCCTCCCATTTGAAAATGTTCCCAACGCCTCAGATTCTAATAAATAGAAAATAACTTGTGAAATATCTATAGTGTCAGCTGCATACGATAGCAAAAAATTACGGTAGGAACCTTTTTATTGTCAGTTACTTACCACTGATCTAAGACGTCATATACTTCAAGAGGGTCTCAATGGGGTTAACCGATAACCATGAAACGGCCACAAAAAAATCTAACCGTTAAGCGTACAAATCGTCAAATTTTAACCTTTATTCGTAAAAAAAATTAAACCTGAAAAAAAATTTCTGGTAACAAATTATGAATTGGGTTGTTAAAGATTTCTGGTAACAACTCATGGAATGATGTTAACCGTTACTAATAATACATCACCCCATTGAGACCCTCCCTCTACTACAGTGCGCCCATAATTCTCAAATATGACTTGTTTGGCTTTGACCTTGTAGCCTTGGAAAACGAAATTTCCCCGAATTTGGAGAAATCAGGTAATGTTGACATAAATACTAAATTAAGTGGGAAGCAAGCTTGTCAAGCTTGCAATTGTTTGTTATTTTTCAAAGACAAGGAAGAACCTAAGCCATATATCATTTTTATCATTCAAATGATCGCTGGGTGTTAGTGCCCTCTAGTTGCAAGTTTCTTGCGCTTGTCTGAGGTAAAGAGGAAACAAAAAGGTTGAACAGCACGAATTGCCGTTGGGAGTTTTCAGGAAAGTCCCTTCCGGATGTGCGGATCTTACAACGTAACTGTAGTGAAGTCCATTTCCCCCACCTCTCTCCCCTCCTCAAAAAAAAATATAACTATTAAGTATAACTATTAATTATTACTGAAAGTCAAGCTACCTCCTCATTTACTTGTTGCCATATTTCAGTCATTGGATTAACGCCTTCAAAGGTAAGACCAGTGATGTGGTTATGTTCGAGCAAATTACCGATCCATTCCATCCGTTTTCTTTTTTTTTTTATCTATTATATCAGTTACTATTTTTGTCTTCGATCATGCAAATCACACCCGCAAGAAAATGAAAAGTTCATGTGTACAGTGGGTCAGTTTTCACGCACAGATAGCTTACTGTTTAAAGACAGAAGCTTTAGTTGTCGCTCAATCTTATCGATCTCGTGATGCAAATCCTAACGTACTAAAAAGGGATGAACACTGAAGCCTGACGTTTTCGGATAAACAAAGTAAGATGTGTCATTTTTGGATGCTCAAATCCATCATTAGTTAGAATAGTGTGACGTGCCAAACCAAAATAAATTCACTAAGTTTTGTTGGTATTTTTGGCTTCGATCATGCAAATCACACCCGCTAGAAAATAAAAAGTTCACGAAGGCAATGAGTCCATTATCACGCAAAGATAGCTTAGCGTTAAAAAAAAAAGAAACTTAGGTTGTGCTGTGATCTATCTTGTGATGAAAATCAAACCTTTCAAAGGGGTAAACACTAAAGTCTTGTTTCGAGCGTTAGCCCTTCATTAAAGCGGTTGAAGGCGCGATTGAATCGCCACCACAATGAAATAAATTCGTTATTAAGCGGTTTTCTCAAATCTCTGTAGCTTTATACAGTATAATTTATCCTCATTAACTAATGTTATGGAGTATCGTTCAATTTGAGAAATTGATGATCATAAAACTAAAATCAGACCTCTATTTATGTGGACTGTCCCTCGCTGAAGGAAATCCGTGGTGCTTGATCACGTGGTTTTCCAGTGGCTATGACTCTACATCAGCTATCAACTTGAATCTGTTTAGGAGGGTTGAACGAACGATTCAGAGATCGCGCTAGATTCGAAATGTCATATTTCTACTTGTACACAAGCGTTTCATTGTCGAGATACCCTTCTCTTAAACTTTTGGATACTAACGGCGGTTTCTACGGTACATATTTTTTCTAAAGCCGTAATCTGTTTTTTTTCCGTTTAAGCGCCAGAGTCTCGCACAGGAAGATAAGTTGTGAAGCTGCGCGCTCACGGAGAGAGATGGTTTAATTTTCTCAGAGGAGCGAAACTTTCTTAAATTCACTGTTATTGCAATCATAGTATAAGCGTACCTTACCGCTGAATTTCTTTCTTCAAACCGTTAAGGTTTTATACAATATATTTCAACCTCAGTAGTTAAGATATTGTTAGGCATTGTTTAATTTGAGAAACTTATGGTTTCAGCAATCACGTGATCAAAAACTAACATCAATCCCATATTAAGACATATTCATAATGCAGAATGAACTTTACTGATCAGTGTCAGCAGAGGTGGTCCGAGTTCACGTCTCGAGAAAAAGCAACCGATTAATTCGTGAAAGCGTCACGGGTTGTGTGACTTGGTGTTAAGTTACGAGCGTTGAACACGTTATTAAGAATAGAATGGGGAGCGAAATATGGTCGATTTATCACGAGAAATATTTCGAGAAATCAACATTTAACACGTAAAATCAATAAAAGTACACACATCTTGTGTGTCCATATTAGTTTCTGACGATTTCTGCTGTTTTAAGCTTACTTTGCCATCACTGTTATTCCCATCTCCACAGTGACACCTCGCATTAATCTATCGTCCCAATCAACCAAGCAGACAGCTCTCCCCGTGATAGGTCTGCAATTCCTGATCCATAATAGGAATGCACGATAGAAGCGGCAGCAGGATCGTGCATGCTATACCACTGGAACATACCACAGAAACCTTTTTCCAGCCGCTCGAAAATTGTTGATGACTTCCCTTACTACAGTAGACTTACCAGTTCCCCCCTTGGCCAGTCACTAAAAAGTTATGACCCTCACAAGCCAAGCATACAATCTCCACCCGTCCGTGAGATAAGTGAACGCTCATATTGACGACATACCAGTAACCATCAAACTACTCTAGTGAATATTATGGAGAACGAGTTGACAAAGGAAGAAAAATTATGAAATAACATAATGAACATCACTTGACGATATGCATGCTCAAGGGATTGGCTGAACTAATCGAAATTTTATTGTCCTTTACAATGAATTTCCGGTGACTAAATAGACATTAACACCAACATAACTGTAAGGGGGTAGATTAAGGGTAATTCGGCCAAATCTTGCGGGCTTTTCTTTTTATCCAGAAGTTTAGTGACATCGCCTTGGAAAGGTAAATGCAATCGACGTTAGGGCATCATGTGGACAATTATATTTACGACGCAGCATCTAAGACTTCACAAACAACGTGCGTGTTAATAAAAGTCAATTTCACGAGGCGAAATATCTCCCCTTGCCATGAATTTCAAAAGGAATCTACGCGTTGGAAAAAATAATATCTATATCGGATTCCGACGTCAAACTTGCGAGAAGCTACAATACCTAAATATTTATCTTAGGTTCTCACTTGAAAATTATTAATACAAGCTTTATTATTATTAATACAAGCTTTTCGCCCGTGATTTGAAAAGGAATAATCGATCCTCAAAGTTCCCAAAATGAAATGTTAGGTTATTCACGTTGAACCTTTGTCTTTGTTTACTCTTTCATGTTTTGCGTCGCGGTCTCTTCCCCTTCGACAGTTTTGTAGAGAAAATAATTCAAGCTTTTAAGCAAAAAATAGAGAAAATAATTCAAGCTTTTAAGCAAGACATTAAAAAATGTCTTGTATTATTCATGAACAAGAAATAAGGATGCCTAATCCTGAGGAGTTTCATTACATATACGTTTCGACGGCCAGAACAAAAAGTTTTCGAGTTTCCTCATGTGATTAGTAAAACCGTAAGTTCTGTTTCTTTTCAAGAAAAAAAAGATCAAAGTTACTTATTCCCAACAGTCTCACACCAGAGTGAATCAGTGAGCGAGTGAATATTGGCATATCAGACTTTCCACAGTAAACCCATTTCTCCGTATCGCGTAGCCACAAGTTAACAACATGATATCAAATCATAGTTTAATGCCGGCCATCAGGGAAACTTTTGTGAAATAGATTATTATTAGAATTTCAGCTAAAGGTTTACAAATGTTTTGACATGTCAAAAAAAAAAAAAAAGAAAACAGAATCCGGTTAAAGAATGGTTTTAAAATCTAACCAAATAGGTCCTCAGGATGTTATGAAAGTTTGTGTTCTCACCTGAATCACAAAATAGTTAGGGTAAGTAAAGAGGCGGAGAATTTGGAATACAAGGAAAAGTCATAGCTGTCTTTCATTAAAGTATTTTCTATCGTTTCACTTTTAAAAAGCATCAACCACGAAGTCGACAACTTGGTAAGTGCAAGTAAAAAGATATCCAGAATTCTGTCATGTACCAAGTAAATAGCACTAGAATATTGTTATTTAGAGTAATTTTGCATGAGTAACGTTTTAATTAATGGCAAAGCCTGAAATAAAAAAGTCCTGTTTTCCCGGTTAATATTTGTCCTGTCACTTTAAAGTACTGTAACGATGTGTAAAATTCGCCACCGAAGTTAAATGAATTTGTTATAAGGCGATCATATCAAACCTTTGAGGTCTTGCATCTTATTAATGATCCTCATCTAATAAGAAAATATTCGTTTTCAGGGACATTCGTCTGATAAATGCGCTCACTGCTTTAAAATGAACAATCTTTGCAAATGTTGCTATATTGCCGAATGTCAATAACTTACAACTGTGATCATCTCGGTAATGAACCAAAAGAACGGTGTTTCAATAAAATCGAGCGAGGGAATTTCCAATACAAACATTTTGGACGGTACATTATTTAAACTGTCGAATAGTTCTCAAGAAAACTAGAGCAATTTTCTCATTAATCATTCTTGTATTATTCATGAATAAGAAATAAAATACAGTGATCCTAAGAGTCTGCATTGCAAATACGTTTTGGCAGCCGGTATAACAAAATCAATAAACTAAGAATGGGGAAACTAGAACTTATATTGTAGACTATTTCTTTCTGATTTCTTTTGATTTCCATGGATTTTTCATTAGCTAAATTTGTATTTTTTCTTGTCTTTTTTGTTTGTTTTTAATCAAAGAAGAATGTAGACATCACTGACAATGTTTCAAGTAATCCACCCACCCCCCAAAAAATAACTCTTGCATGCATAGCATGCCAATGTTTCATAGCTGATGAGGATGATTGGTGAGATGTGAAACCACAAAGGTTTAACGAAGCCGCTTTGTAATAAATTCATATCTCTTCGGTTGCGATTTTTGCATAACATTACTTGACTTGATAGGCACAGGACGATATTAATAAAACAGCATTCATTTTAACACTTTTCCTTTTGCGAATCCTTTCTTTACCCCAGGTAAAAAGTGTTTACGGCCGGTGTCACAGCGGATTTGGACCCCCCGCGGATTTGGACCCCTGGTCCAAATCCGCTAGCGGATATGGACCCCCCCGGTCCAAATCTGCTAGCGGATTTGGACCAGGGGTCCAAATCCGCTGTGATACCAGCCGTAAACACTTTTTACCTGGGGTAAAGAAAGGATTCGCAAAAGGAATTTGGACCCCCAGCAAAACTGAGTGAAACATCATCCTTGACGTTCTAGTAGAAATACTTGACGTTACAGTGCATATTAAAGTATGTTTTTGATTCAAAACATGCAATTGGCAGCTGGAAATGACCCTTTCCGCGAAAGCCGAACACCGTTAGATTCAATAATAGACAAACTTTTGACTTTAATTTATTTTGTTATTGTTCAATGCCCGAGTGTTTGGACGACATGGTACAGTGCGAGTTGTGCGAGGAATGGTTGCACATGAGCTGCGAGGGATATAATACTGCCCTGGAGGGCAAGTGGCTCTGCATTGTCTGCAAACCGCTAGACTCTAAACGTCTTCGTAATTGTTAAGGTGTTATTTCTCAACGGTTAATATTCGTTGAAATTAGAAAAGAAGATTGAGTTCGATGTAATAGTCACCACTTTTGTTAGGACGTAGACATTAATGTTGATTTGCCTTTGAAAATAAGCTGAGAGTTCCAATTGCTCAGAATAGAAACATTTTTACTTACCATAGGCTTTACGAACGACTTTTAGAAGGAGTTGGGTAAAATACCAAGGCTCCGGAAATTATCAACCAAAAATTGACTCAAAGGCAAATCTTTGGGCAACCCAGCCTGAACTAGATTCTCTTCTAGTGATATTCTTTTATAATAAAGGACTCCAGTTGTTTTCAAAATCCAAAAATGCAGCTCATTTTCAAAAAAAGAAATGTACAGACAAGAACAGTTATTTTTCTTTCTAAAAATGTTTTCAATGGAAAACCAAGATTGTGGATTAGCAGAGATGTGCGTTTCAACCAAGTACTTCTCTGCCATTAAGTCCGATAGGCCTCTAGCTCGACTCAACTCCTCAACATAAAGAGCATCACGAGTATTTCCGGTTTTACAAAGCAGAGTGCAAAGCAGCTTGTAGGGAAATATTCCTGAGTTTTCCAGAAATGATGTTTTGAACTGATCATTGGCGCCTAAGAAATATCTCAGCTCCTCATACTTTCAATGCACAGATGAAGACACGCAAGGGAGTCCTTGATTTTATTCTGAAATAAATACAAAATGGCGTACTCTCGAAGGACTTCGAACTCAAGTCTTCTATCTCCAATATCTCTGGATATGGATAAAGCTTTCTCCAAGTATACTTCCAAAGCTTTATAATCTCCAAAAATTCTACAAATAATTCCTAGGTTTCCGTAGTCACCTGCGTCTCCTTTTCTGTGGTCAATTTCAGTTGCGATGACAAGCGCTTTTTTGAGATACTCTTTAGCTTTGTCGTACTGCCCAAGTGACTCGAACACACTACCTAGGTTTGCATAACATGATCCTTCTCCTTCTCTGTTGTCAATTTCTGTTGTAATGAGAAATGCTTCTTGAAAATACTCTTTAGCCTCATCGTATTGCCCGAGTGAATGGAACACAGTACCTAGGTTGTCATGACATGATCCTTCTCCATTTCTGTCGCCAATTTCAGTTGCGATGACAAGCGCTTTTTGGAGATACTCTTTAGCCTTGTCGTATTGCCCAAGCAACCGGAACACAGTACCTAGCTATAGGTTTCCATAACACGATCCTTCTTCTTTTCTGTCGCCAATTTCAATTATGATGGCAAGCGCTTTTTGGAGATACTCTATAACCATGTCGTATTGCCCGAGCGACTTGAACACAGCACCTAGATTTTCATAACATGATCCTTCTCCTCATTTGTCGCTAATTTCAGTTGAGATAACAAGCGCTTTTTGGTAATACTCTTTAGCCTTGTCGTATTGCCCGAGTGACTGGAACACACTACCTAGGTTTCCATAACATGTTCCATCTCCTTTTCTGTCGCCAATCGCCGTTTCGATGGCAAGCGCTTTTTGGAGATACTCCATAGCCATATCGTATTGCCCGAGCAACTACAATGAGTCCGTGGACACACTGGAGTTTATGGTGCAAGTAAGAACCACACGTTGAGTTGGTTTCGGTGTTGCTAAAGTAGCATCAAATAATATGAGTTACTATGATGTGGCAGTAGGAGAAGTAACAGATAACGGAACAAGCTATCTGCAGGTAGGTCTGAATAACAAATTCAGTTCAGCTATCTAAAAAAAAGAAGTTAAAAGGCGAGATCCTATTTTACATTCCACGTCACGCATGTTACGTTTTTTGTCTGATTTCTTTCATTTTCCCTTTGAAGTTAAGACGCTACATTCTGATCGCGAAAATATTTAAAATTAAAATAAAGAATGTACCTGACTCCTGTATGAAGATGTGGACGCAAGTCTATTAATTTAGAGAAATATGGCATGTTTATTGTTTATATAAAACAGCCTAGACCATTTGAGTATTAGTATACTCAAATATTGTTGATTGACAAATTACGTCTATTATCACCAGCGTTTAATCCAATTTTATTTTTTAGCTTAAGCTTCGTTTAAGTCGACCTTCCTTCCACGTCCATCCTGAGGAAAACCATAACATCAACTCTTGAATTCTTGCAAATAAGTCAACTTACTTTGAGGTATAACGTATAGCTTGAGCCAAGCCTAAGAGCGGAGCTCGCAGTTTTTTTTCCCCTCACTTCTCGTCAGTAAAATTAAGCCCCTATTATGGAAAAAGAGCGCATTTTAATACATTTTAATCCGCAACTTCTCTGTCTCCGTGTAGAGAACTGATTGTAAACGCCATAGGGTTGCATTTTTAAGTCGATACGCAGTTTTTAGGGGTCTCCATAAAATAGCTTGCAGCGAGAAGTTGAAATTTTTCAAAAACAGGAACGAAAATTGTGCAAACAGTTAAAAAGTCTTCCCAACAATATGCAACCAGAAAATGGAAGAACACTTTTAACATTGGGCACGTCCGGTCACTTACGATATTACGATATTTTCAAAGTATGTGAAACAGCAGATCCCTACTTCTCAAAACACTGCTATTACCCATAAAGGAGGGTCCCCAATAGGCTCAGAAACTTACTAAGCAATTGGATTAAACGAGACACTTCTTGTGAAAACAGAGATAAAGGGGCAAAATGGGACTGCGAAACTGAAACGGGGGATGTTGCTCTCTAACAATTGCCAGCTAAGATTTTCGCGCCGAATAAAGGAAATACTGGGCAGTATCTATTTTCCCGCTATCTCTTATCGTGATAAAAGGTGAGTGGTGCACTCAAACGCTCTCATTCCAGAAGTAAAAAAATTTAAGAAAATTAAAACATCTCTCCGTGAGCGCGCAGCGTCATAACTTATCTTCTTAAGGGAGACTCTGGCGCTCAAACAGACAAAAGAACGGATTACGGCGTTTAGAAAAATGTGTACCGTTGAACCCGCCGCTAGTATCTAAAAATTTAAGTGAATGGTATCTTGACCATGAAACGCTTGTGTACAAGTAGAAATTGGAAATTCAATTCGAATCTACCGCGATCTCCGAATCGATCGTTTAACCCTCCTAAAACAAAGTCAAGTTATTAGCTAGTGCAGATCATAGCTACTGGAAAACCACGTCATGGAGCACTACGGATTTCTTATGATATCAGCGTGAGACAGTCCACACCATGAAGGCCATGACCCCGAGCCAATTATTTTTCCGTCCGGCCTTACCACTCAATCAATAATAAAGTAACAGTATCTCAGTTTTATACGTCACACTTTTTATCACTCATGATGTAATTGAACATAAGAAATGAAAAGTGTTATTCTCTTTTCAACAGGAAATTTCAGGTTTACCCCTTTGAAAGGTTTTGATTTTCATCACAAGATCGATCACTGTACAACCTACGTTTCTTTTTTTAAGGTGAGCAATCTTTGCGTAATAATCGACTCCTTGTCTTCGTGAACTTTTCATTTTCCAGTGGGTGTGATTTGAATGATCGAAGACAAAACTACTAAAAAAACCAAGTGACTGTTTTTCGGTTTGGCACGTCACACTTTTATAACTCATGATGGTTACGGGATAATTGAGATGGTTCACACGCTCTCATAGGTCAACTAGTTAGTTTAGATGAGAGTATGTAAACACAGCTTGTTTGGACTTCACACTTTTAATGTTTGCCGGCACAAAACATTTCAAACTCTGAGTTTTCCCAATACGCGCAAAGTAATTCCAAGTGTAAGTGATAAATATCGGAATTGGAGAAAAATTTGCCGAGTTTTGATCTGGGGTTTGGCTACCGTCCCCCTTCCCCAGTGAGGAACAAGAAGGAGGAAAAAGAGGAATTAGCGCTTTGCCTACCTTGATGATCATGAGCTGTACGGCCTCGTCGAGAGAGTTCAAGTACAGACGACAAATATGCAACAAATTGCGCAATAAACATCGAAATGTAAGGAAACAAGGAAAAATTTTGGAAAAACATTTGGAAAAATCGTTCTATGCGCCCTACTTTCAAAGAAACACTTGGAAAACTATATATCACTGAAAAGCTTATGAAATATAAAAGAAACGTTTTAAAAGTTTCTTTTTTTCCCAGCTGTTGCGGCAAACGAACATCAAGGCTCGATGAAGTGCCAAGAAAATCGCGACCGGAGAAAATGCCAACCAAACTAGGGGATATGTTACAGAGACATAACTTTAATCAATCTCGTAAACTGTAAGCGAATTTAAAAAGGGGACTTATATAATAGATTGTATTCAATTAAACACGTGGCGACTTAACAGCGTAAATTAATCTAACATAATAAAGGAACTAATAAATGAACCAAGAGCTACGGCAAACACAAGATATATATACAAATAAAGACGAAAGAGCTTGCTCGAAACGAGATAAACAACAAAACAAGCGAAAACAACTTACATATCAGTCCCTATACGCCGGTGGCTTGAAATCAAACTTTATAAATTAACTTTGGATGAACACCGAACATGAACAGGCGATTAATGAAAGCGGGAGAGAAAGACTATCTGAAGGAATCAAATGGCACAAAGGCCAACTGTAACACAAATGTCACGCAAATTTAAAAGTCACGCATTTACACAAGCAAATTTAGTTTCAATGTTTTCTCTAAATAAGGGGTAAATGAAACGAAAATTGCTGCTTAAATACATTGATACAAAATACAAGAAATAAATAAATAAAATACAAGATCAAAACCTTTTCAGACTTCAGTTCGTATGCATTGGCGATACGCATGTTTTGAATTAAAAACATAGTTTAGTACGCACTGGAACGTATACTATTATGTATTTCTACTAGAACGTTAAGGAAGTAACTGCCAAAAACCAGTTACAAATAGTAACGTTCTTGATGAAAGGGAACCAGCGACTGGTTTTGCTGTTATTCCTTACATACAGGGAGTTACGAATCAACTTATTCTACAACAGATGAACTCTTTGTTCCAAGACAGGATTACTTCCATATTTCAGAGATCTAACTCATAGCCAATTGGCAGAGATTTTTCTGCATTTAAGCGTCGACAAGTTTCGCGCAGGGTGGTATCCTCTTTCCCCTCTTTTAGTCGTATTTTTAAGCTCTGTACGATTTTTTTAAATGTGAAGTGCTTCGGATTTATTTTTAGGGTGCGCAACGCTTCTCCTTTTGCGAATCCTATCTTAACGCCACGTAAAAAGTGTTTACGGATTGTTTATATCAGAATATAATTTTTGCGTGAAAAACAAAAAATCATTGAGTACATAACCAGTACCTCCTCCTGAGAATATTGGAAAAGAGAGCACAAAAAATTGAAATAAATCTTCCCTAACCTGGGATAGCTTTTTTTTTAATGTCAATGAAATACTGGATAGAGTATTTTCTCTTCTTGTTTCTATTTAATTTATCCATCTAAAAGTCTTTTTGCTCTGTTCCCTTCGAGTACTTGTCATTATTTACTCTGTCGGGTCTTTCTTCCTGTAAGAAAAAATTTTAAATAACCCAATTTATTATTACCTCAATTAATATTGTGGATATAAAGCAAATACCATTATACCAAGAATAATATGTAAAAATAAGTGGCTATTACTTGTATCTCATTGGTAGAGAGGCACCTGTGAGATTCTATATTTTACACTAGAGAGCGACGATAGTAACTCACCAAAAAGGAAAAAAAAGTGTGTGTAGATATACATATATATATCTTTATCTATATATAGATAGATAGATAGATAAAGATAAAGATATACATTAAACTAGCCTGATGCTCAAGGTAACCAAGGATCCCCATCCAGTCAACGACCAATAGGTCATAGCGATCTTCACATCTAATTTAACTTTAATTTATGAAATACCTGTTCTCACTGAGTCTTGCCGCTGCTTGTCAAACTCGAGTCTCACATCATCTCCAATCAGCGTAAACGACGCCCACTCAGACATTTTGTTCAAACCGTTTTTTCTCATCCACTTCATGGCCTGATGAAGGGATTCACTGGCACTTTCTCCTTCAATGAGGTGTTCGTAGAACCGACCCATCAGCTTCTCTGTAGCTGAGTCTGGAATGGCCCACAGTGCTACCAATACAGAGCGAGCACCAGATCCTAAGAACGCACGGGCAATTCCTATAACTCCTTCGGCTCTTATCTCTCCACTTCCACTGTGACAGCAGCTAAGTACCACCAGTTTAGCTCTGACTTTCACTCGTGAGACATCGGCCATCGTCAACATGTAAGCTTCCTGCGGTGGGATAGCGTTTCCACTGTTGGGAGTAGGAATGGGGGAGAGTGCAATTTCTCCTCTTTCCGCGTTACCATGGGCAGCAAAGTGTATCAAGCTCACTGAACTTATCCGCCCAAGTACCGCCTGCTTCGTTGCTTTCTCTTCAACTAGAGGTGGAACACCCACCAGTCGTCCGACCATCTCCGCTTCTTTTCTTGCACCTGGCAATGGTTACAGCCCATCAACCTTGGGATTGCCTATAATCAAGGCACCAGTGTTGCTGTGATAGTCTTCTGGACTATCTTGAATGATCTTTAGCGTTGTCAAAGAAGGAATGACACGGATCCTATGAGTCTCCGATAGGTATTCGGCTCCCTCCTTTTCACTCAGGGCAGCAAAAGGAACTTTGTACAACCTGCGGTCAGGAACAATAATGACTTCAGGCTCCTCAAGAAAATCATTAACGGGAGCAATAAACATTTTGTAACACAAAGATAGACTTGAAATCACTTTCTCATCCTCGTCCTCGTCCTCGTCCTCCTCCACGAGTCGCAATCTTGCTGAGCTCTTTTGTGCGGGGGAGAGAGGTTGCAGTTTAATCGTATTTAAAGACCGATCTTCACAATCTTTAGTAGGCAAAATACCGAGACTCCGGAAATTATCATCCAAAAATTGACTCAAAGACAAATCTTTAGGTAACCCGGCCTGAACTAGATTCTCTTCGGGTGATACTCTTCTATAGTGAAGGACTCCACTTGTTTTCAAGATCCACAAATGCAGACGATTCTGAAAATAAGAAATGTACAGACAAGTACAGTTATTTTTCTTTCTTAAAATGTTTTCAATGCCAACCCAAGATTGTGGATTAGCAGAGATGTGCGTTTCAACCGAGTACTTCTCTGCCATTAAGTCTGATAGGCCTCTAGCTCGACCCAACTCCTCAACATAAAGAGCATCCCGAGCATTTCCGGTGTCACAAAGCAAAGTACAAAGCAGCTTGTAGGGAAACATTCCTGTGTGCTCCAAAAATGATGTTTTGAACTGATCATTGGCGCCCAAGAAATATCTCAGCTCCTCATACTTTTCAATGCACAGATGGAGACACAACAAGGAGTCTTTAATTTTATATTGATATAAATACAAAACGGCGTAACCTAGAAGGATATCAAACTCTTTTCTTCCATCTCCAATATCTCTAAATATCAATAAAGCTTTCTCCAAGCATACTTCCAAAGCTTCAAAATCACCAACAGTTCTAAACACAATTCCAAGGTTTCCGTAGTCAGTTGCCTCCCCTTCTCTGTCGCCAATTTCAGTTCTGATGACAAGCGCTTTTTGGAGATACTCTTCAGCCTTGTCGTATTGGCCAAGCGACCCAAACACAGTACCTAGGTTTCCATAACATGATGCTTCCCCTCCTCTGTGGCCAATTTCAGTTCTGATGACAAGCGCTTTTTGAAGATACTCTTCAGCCTTGTCGTATTGGCCAAGCGACTCAAACACAGTACCTAGGTTTCCATAACATGATGCTTCCCCTCCTCTGTGGCCAATTTCAGTTCTGATGACAAGCGCTTTTTGGAGATATTCTTCAGCCTTGTCGTATTGGCCAAGCGACTTAAATACAGTACCTAGGTTTGCGTAGTCAGTTGCCTCCCCTTCTCTGTCGCCAATTTCAGCTGTGATGACAAGCGCTTTTTGGAGATACTCTTCAGCCTTGCCGTATTGGCCAAGCGACTTAAACACAGTACCTAGGTTTCCATAACATGATGCTTCCCCTCCTCTGTCGCCAATTTCAGTTCTGATGACAAGCGCTTTTTGGTGATATTCTTCAGCCTTCTCGTATTGGCCAAGCAACCAAAACACAGTACCTAGGTTTCCATAAGATGATGCTTCCTTTGGTCTGTCACCAATTTCAGTTGTGATGACAAGCGCTTTTTGGAGATACTCTTCAGCCTTGTCGTATTGGCCAAGCGACTTAAACACAGTACCTAGGTTTCCGTAGTTAGTTGCCTCCCCTTCTCTGTCGCCAATTTCAGTTCTGATGACAAGCGCTTTTTGGTGATATTCTTCAGCCTTGTCGTATTGGCCAAGCGACTTAAACACAGTACCTAGGTTTCCATAACATGATGCTTCCCCTCCTCTGTCGCCAATTTGGGTTCTGATGACAAGCGCTTTTTGGAGATACTCTTTAGCCTTGTCGTATTGGCCAAGCGACTTAAACACAGTACCTAGGTTTCCATAACATGATGCCTCCCCTCCTCTGTCGCCAATTTCAGTTCTGATGGCAAGCGCTTTTTGGAGATACTCTTCAGCCTTGTCGTATAGGCCAAGCGACTCAAACACAGTACCTAGGTTTCCATAACATGATGCTTCCCCTCCTCTGTCGCCAATCTCAGTCTTGATGACAAGCGCTTTTTGGAGATATTCTTCAGCCTTGTCGTATTGGCCAAGCGAATTAAACACAGTACCTAGGTTTGCGTAATCAGTTGCCTCCCCTTCTCTGTCGCCAATTTCAGTTGTGATGACAAGCGCTTTTTGGTGATATTCTTCAGCCTTGTCGTATTGGCCAAGCGACCCAAACACAGTACCTAAGTTTCCATAACATGATGCTTCCCCTCCTCTGTCGCCAATTTCAGTTCTGATGACAAGCGCTCTTTGGAGATACTCTTCAGCCTTGTCGTATTGGCCAAGCGACTTAAACACAGTACCTAGGTTTCCATAACATGATGCCTCCCCTCCTCTGTCGCCAATTTCAGTTCTGATAACAAGCGCTTTTTTGAGATATTCTTCAGCCTTGTCGTATTGGCGTAGCGAATAAAACACAGTACCTAGGTTTCCGTAGTCAGTTGCCTCCCCTTCTCTGTTGCCAATTTCAGTTCTGATGGCAAGCGCTTTTTGGTGATATTCTTCAGCCTTGTCGTATTGGCCAAGTGACTTAAACACAGTACCTAGGTTTCCATAAGATGATGCTTCCCCTCCTCTGTCGCCACTTTCGGTTCTGATGACAAGCGCTTTTTGGTGATATTCTTTAGCCTTGTCGTATAGGCCAAGCGACTCAAACACAGTACCTAGGTTTCCATAACATGATGCCTCCCCTCCTCTGTCACCAATCTCAGTCTTGATGACAAGCGCTTTTTGGAGATATTCTTCAGCCTTGTCGTATTGGCGTAGCGAATAAAACACAGTACCTAGGTTTCCGTAGTCAGTTGCCTCCCCTTCTCTGTTGCCAATTTCAGTTCTGATGGCAAGCGCTTTTTGGTGATATTCTTCAGCCTTGTCGTATTGGCCAAGTGACTTAAACACAGTACCTAGGTTTCCATAAGATGATGCTTCCCCTCCTCTGTCGCCACTTTCGGTTCTGATGACAAGCGCTTTTTGGTGATATTCTTTAGCCTTGTCGTATAGGCCAAGCGACTCAAACACAATACCTAGGTTTCCATAACATGATGCTTCCCCTCCTCTGTCACCAATCTCAGTCTTGATGACAAGCGCTTTTTGGAGATATTCTTCAGCCTTGTCGTATTGGCCTAGCGGATAAAACACAGTACCTAGGTTTCCGTAGTCAGTTGCCTCCCCTCCTCTGTCGCCAATTTCAGTTCTGATGGCAAGCGCTTTTTGGTGATATTCTTCAGCCTTGTCGTATTGGCCAAGCGACCAAAACACAGTACCTTGGTTTCCATAACATGATGCTTCCCCTCCTCTGTCGCCAATCTCAGTCTTGATGACAAGCGCTTTTTGGAGATATTCTTCAGCCTTGTCGTATTGGCCAAGCGAATTAAACACAGTACCTAGGTTTGCGTAGTCAGTTGCCTCCCCTTCTCTGTCGCCTATTTCAGTTGTGATGACAAGCGCTTTTTGGTGATATTCTTTAGCCTTGTCGTATTGGCCAAGCGACCCAAACACAGTACCTAGGTTTCCATAACAAGATGCTTCCCCTCCTCTGTGGCCAATTTCAGTTGTGATGACAAGCGCTTTTTGGAGATACTCTTCAGCCTTGTCGTATTGGCCAAGCGACTTAAACACAGTACCTAGGTTTCCATAAGATGATGCTTCCCCTCCTCTGTCGCCAATTTCGGTTTGGATGACAAGCGCTTTTTGGTGATATTCTTTAGCCTTGTCGTATTGGCCAAGCGACTTAAACACAGTACCTAGGTTTCCATAACATGATGCTTCCCCTCCTCTGTCGCCAATTTCGGTTTGGATGACGAGCGCTTTTTGGTGATATTCTTTAGCCTTGTCGTATTGGCCAAGCGACTCAAACACAGCACCTAGGTTCCCATAACATGATGCTTCCTCTTCTCTGTGGCCAATTTCAGTTGTGATGACAAGCGCTTTCTGGAGATACTCTTCAGCCTTGTCGTATTGGCCAAGCGACGTAAACACAGTACCTAGGTTTCCATAACATGATGCTTCCCCTCCTCTGTCCCCAGTCTCAGTCTTGATGACAAGCGCTTTTTGGAGATACTCTTTAGCCTTGTCGTATTGGCCAAGCGACGTAAACACTACCTAGGTTTCCATAACATGATGCCTCCCCTCCTCTGTCGCCAATTTCAGTTCTGATGACAAGCGCTTTTTGGAGATACTCTTCAGCCTTGTCGTATTGGCCAAGCGAGTTAAACACAGTACCTATGTTTCCATAAGATGATGCTTCCCCTCCTCTGTCGCCAATTTCGGTTCTGATGACAAGCGCTTTTTGGTGATATTCTTTAGCCTTGTCGTATTGGCCAAGCGACTTAAACACAGTACCTAGGTTTCCATAAGATGATGCCTCCCCTCCTCTGTCGCCAATTTCAGTTGTGATGACAAGCGCTTTTTGGAGATATTCTTCAGCCTCGTCGTATTGGCCAAGCGACTTAAACACGGTACCTAGGTTTCCATAACATGATGCTTCCCTCCTCTGTCCCCAGTCTCAGTCTTTATGACAAGCGCTTTTTGGAGATACTCTTTAGCCTTGTCGTATTGGCCAAGCGACGTAAACACAGTACCTAGGTTTCCATAACATGATGCCTCCCCTCCTCTGTCGCCAATTTCAGTTCTGATGACAAGCGCTTTTTGGAGATACTCTTCAGCCTTGTCGTGTTGGCCAAGCGACTTAAACACAGCACCTAGGTTTCCATAAGAGGATGCTTCCCCACCTCTGTCGCCAATTTCGGTTCTGATGACAAGCGCTTTTTGGTGATATTCTTTAGCCTTGTCGTATTGGCCAAGCGACTTAAACACAGTACCTAGGTTTCCATAACATGATGCTTCCTCTTCTCTGTGGCCAATTTCAGTTGTGATGACAAGCGCTTTCTGGAGATATTCTTCAGCCTGGTCGTATTGGCCAAGCGACTCAAACACAGTACCTAAGTTTCCATAACATGATGCTTCTCCGCTTCTGTCGCCAATTTTGATTGTTATGGCAAGGGCTCTCTCAAGATATTCCTTTGCTTTTAGGCTTTCGCCAAGTTTATAAAGCATAATTTCATACTCTCTGTATAAGTCAAACAGTTTCCTTCCGTATCTTTCCGCACTTAGGTAGTCAGAGATATGACGATAAGCGCTGAAAAGAACGGTATAGATGTCGCTGTAAAATTGTAGCAGTGCTGAATCAAATTGGTCTTTGCTGTTTTGATCGGTGCCATTTAGAAAAATCAAACATTCGCTGCATATCTCAATGGCTTTCTGAATGCGATCTGAGTTGAGCAAGAACAGGGCAACAAATAAGGCGATGCTCATGAAAGGTGTCATGGCCTCTGCTGTTAGGTTTCCATTGCAATCCTCTCCTGTTATCAGGGAAACATTATTTTTAGTAACACAATACTAAATGGTCGATAATCTGGATTAATAACGAGTCATTGCAAACAGGAACACACATGTTAAGTTACAAAAACGGGCTGGGTCGATTACACCCGGAAAGTATTTGTAACAAGCTGAAAGTGTTAGAATTCCCAATATCCACTTAAAAACAAAAAAAAAGTGAAGAAGTCGGTTGGTCACCTTTCAAAAAAATAAATTTCTAAGAGTTTTTGTCGTAATATTCAGTTTTTTCTATCTTTGTTCACATTTTACTTAAGTGATAGACAGTTGTGCCTGACTTAAACTACATTCATATTTGAAAATCATTTGATATCAAGCTTAGAGGTCGTTTAAAAAAGTTTCATTGTTACTAAGAATTTGTAACAGGATTTGTGATCGAACTAAAAATAAAATATAAGTTCTAGTTTCCCCATTCTTAGTTTATTGATTTTGTTATACCGGCTGTCAAAAGGTATTTGCAATACAGAGCCTTGGAATCACTGAATTTTATTTCTTATTCATGAATAATACAAGAATGATTAATGAGAAAATTGCTCTTTTGAGAACTATTCGACAGTTTAAATAATGTACCGTCCAAAGTGTTTGTACTGGAAATTCTCTCGCTCGATTTTATTGAAACATCGTTCTTTTGGTTCATTACCGTTTTGTTAAAGTGCAAAAGAGATAGTCACAGATGTAAGTTAGTGATAATTTTACTTTGAGTACTGATTCCGAGTTAGCATTCCCCGACTTTTAAGCGTTTAAATTTTTAGCCTGAAATAAGACAGATAAACCTCTAAATACAGTTTACTTGGAACTTTCCTGACATTCCACAATATTTAAAAATCGCAAAGATTGTTCATTTTAAAAGCAACGAGCGCATTTATTAGATGAATGTCCCTGAAAATGAATATTTTCTTAGCAGATGAAGATCATTAATAAGATGCGAGACCACAAAGGTTTGATATGATCGCCTTATAACAAATTCATTTAACTTTGGTGGCGAATTTTACATAACGTTACAGTACTTTAAAGTGACAGGACAAATATTAACCGGGAAAACAGGACTGATTCATTCCAGGCTTTGCCATTAATTAAAACGTTACTCATGCAAAATTACTCCAAATAACAATATTCTAGTGCTATTTACTTGGTACATGACAGAATGCTGGATATCTTTTTACTTGTTCTTACCAAGTTGTCGACTTCGTGGTTGATGCTTTTGAAAGTGAAACGACAGAAAATGCTTAAATGAAAGACAGTTGTGACTTTTCCTTATTTTCCAAAACCTCCGCCTCTTGACTTACCTTGACCGCGACTATTTTGTGATTCAGGTAAGAACACAAACTTTGCAAATCAATGATTTTTCATCGCGAGTATTCAAAGAAGCAAGCAAGGAATGTTATCAATATAATATGTAGTTTCCCTTTTCTTAGTTTTTCGTTTTTTTTCTTTTATTTCGATCGCCAAAACGTTTATGTAATGAGACTCCTTAGGATCAAGCATCCTAATTTCTTGTTCATGAATAATACAAAATCGTTGTTTGTATTTTGACTCGCCTTACGAGCTCGTCAAATACGGACACAACTCGTAAAAATACTCAGCGACACTACACACCAAAACCTCCAATAAGTTATTTATTATCCAACTGCTTTTTTTTTCCGCTGAGTCTTTCAGCTCATTCCTCATAAGGCGGGAAAAGCAAAGCGGAGAGAGAGGCGTATTGTGCGCAGCCGACTGGTTAGCCAGGTTTTTTTTTCAGTACAAAATAACTAACGGTCCAAATACACGTATAATATCGTAGGATATTTCTACTCTATTCGCGCGTTATTTGTTCTCTACTTTGTGCAGTTGGATAATAAACCTCAGTACTACAGCGTTCTGGAAACTTTCCTGACATTCTGCAATATGGAAAATTTGAAAAGATTATTCTAGCAGTTTATTACCAAGAAATGAGCTTACTTATCATGCCAGTGTCGCTAAAATCAAACCTTTTCATAGTTGATGAGGATGATTGGTAAGATGTGAAGCCATAAAGGTTTAACGAAGTCGCTTTGAAATAAATAAATTTCACTTTGGCTGCGATTTTTGCATTACATTGCATGACTTGATAGGCACAGGACAAATATTAACAAAACAGCATTCATTTTAGGCTTTGCCATTAAAACGTTACCCATGCAAAGTTACTCAGAATAACAGTAGACTATTACTAATTCATTTGTAGACGATAGAAAGCTGTGTACCCTTGTATTTAACATGTCTACTCGTACTCACCAAGTTGTTGACTTCGTAGTGGATGCTTTTGAAAGTGAAAGGACAAAAACAATAAAACACAATCGGGACTTTCCCTACATTCCAAAACATCCGCAGTTGAACAACAATTACCGTGATTTAAATACATGACTTTCATATATTCACAGTCGTTTAATTACCGTTACTGTTTTGTTATTCAGATGAGAACACAAACGTTCATAACATCCTGAGGGTACATTTTTTAGATGTTAAAACCATTCTTCACGATTCTTTCATTTTAAACACCTGAAATCATTTGTTAGTAAACCTTTAGCTGACAGTTTGATATAAATCTAATTCACCAAAGTTTGCGTGATGGCCGGCATGTTAACTTTGCCTTTGAATGATCAATTTCCTTTCGTTCCTTACAAAGAATTATAACATCTTTCTACGTGAGCACGCGGTGTCAGATATTGACCTCTCTTCTATCAGTTTCCCAAATTATACAATGCTTAACAATCTTAGCTGATGAGGTTGAAGTATACCGTATGAAGCCATAAAGGTTTGAAGAAAGCACTTAACCGGTGGAGATACGAAGCATCCGTTCAACGGAAAAGTACGCTAAAACTATACATGCAATAACAGTAAATTTAAGAAAGCTTCAGTTTTTCTAAGAAAATTAAAACATCTCTCTTCGTGAGCGCGCAGCGTCACGACTTATCTTCTTATGCCAGACTCTGGCGCTTTAACAGACAACAAAACAGATTACGGCCTTAAGAAAATTATATACCGTGGAACCCGCCGCTGGTGTCCAAAGATTTAAGTGAAGGGTATCTCGACCATGAAACGCTTGTGTACATGAAGATAACGGAAATTCAATTCGAATCTACCGCGATCTCTGAATCGTTCGTTGAACCTTCCTAAAACCAGTCAAGTTAATAGCCAATGCAGATCATAGCCACTGGAAAACCACGTAATGAAGCACCACGGATTTCCTATGATATCAGCGAGGGACAGTCCACAACATAAATAGAGGTCTGAATATCAATTTCTCAAATTGAAAGATACTCAATAACCTTAGTTAATGAGGATAGATTATACGGTATAAAACCACAGAGATTTGAAATAGTCGCCTTAGAAAAGATCACAGTGGTGGCGATTCAATCGCGTCATCAACCGCTTTAATAAAGGGCTGACGCTCGAAACGTGACAACTATATATTGCAAACATGCCACAGATCATAGCAGGTACTCTTTTCAATTTTTTTCCCTGGAATGACCTTTAAACTTAACGCTTGTTTATTCTATTTTTATTTTATCTTTTTTCAGTTACTTGGGTGGTGGAAGGTTCTATCTAGAGGCTGTCGTGATTGCTAACCCATCTATACCAGCATACAGGTACACAAAGACAACTTCAAGAGGCAGATTTCTTTACGTGTAACAAATTTCCTTGCCTTGCCTTGCCTGGCCTTGCTTAACAAGTAGCTTCATATTGACTCAATTGGTTGCAGTGCTCAACAGTTAGAGAAGCAGAACAGTTCAGCCGTCACTGAAGCCTGATTTTTTTAGACCACTTTCTTGTAATTCTGTAGATAAAAATTTATCACTTTTTCGATTACAAAACTGTTTGTCTCTAGTAAAGGCATACTGTCTGTGTGATTCCCGTCTGTTCCAGAGTTTTCCACATGCCCTCACTTAGACAGACCCCCCTTCCGCCTCGTACGCTTTGGATTGTTAGATATTGCATACCTTACTGGGCCTTTGAGACAAACAACTTTGAAATAAAATTCTCCTGTACTTTCGCTTTCATAGCAGATACGATTCCTCTAGCAAAGTGTTTTCCAGGGAATATTACAATATTGATGCCATGTTTCAAGCGAGGAAAGACGCCATAACTACAGCGTCAAGAGCTAAGAAATTAAGACTCATTCTAAGTACGTTAGGCGGGAGGCAAGGAAGTTCAAAGGTGCTAGTGGTATTGTAAACAATTAAAATGTGAAAACTTTATGAGTAAATATACTTTTTGAACTGGTTATTATTCATATTATCATCTTTTCCAAATAGTTCATAAAGCAGATTTCATTGATCCTTTCCTCTTTCACTTTTATCTGCAGAATTTAGGACAACGATTCAGCACGGCAGACCTGGAATATGTATTTGTGCTCATGTCTGAAATATTTCCGGGTAAACTTGGATTGTTCGAGGACGTGGAAACGTAAGTTGGCGCTTTTCTTGTTAAGATGTGAAAACTGCTTTCTGTCGATAAGATAAGATAAGATGAGAACCGTCACAGGAGATGAGAAGTAATTATATTAGAAAAATCTTGCCTTAATTTGGCCATACAAGTCATTTAAATGATGAAAAATTTGTTTATTGATTAACTTGTCAAATACAGCGATACACTAAAATAAATGGAATGTGCTGATGTTCTTAAATATAAATGTTTAAAATATGAACCTTTCTTTACAGGTCAATACATGCAAAACCTACATGATTTATATATTTCTCAACATTCAATAATTTAGAGTGACCAGTTTTTAAATGTTTTTCGGCCAAAATTTCGTTTTTTACAAATTTCTGGTGGATTTTTGTGCCTTATGAACCTTAGGTAACCATTAAAAATTGAATTTGAAACGATGAGTCATTTGGAATGTGATTTTAAAAGATGCAGGTTGTTCTAATGGATTGATAGTTAATACTCAACTTACTCTGCATTTGTGCAAGTTGGTGCTAGAGTTTCAGGAATTAAGTGATAGTGACAATTGACAGTGTTATTTAATTATTAGTTTACATTCATATTTGCAAATTTGCAAAGGAACAAAAAATAGTAATATCCATTTTGTTCGCATTTGAATGTTGACCAGCATTCAGCTACAAAAGTTACCAAATAAGATTTGTCTTTCTCGCAAAATTGAACAGTCCACTTGTTCAAGAAAGCAGTGATTATCCATGTAATCACAAAACAAACATTCTGAAGCACATCAAGGCATGATTCTTGTTAATCTCTCCAACTCCAATGAGTGACCAAGACAGAATTTCTCCCTATAATATCAATACAATATCAAGCAGACAAGTGATGAGAATAAAGAAAAATATCAGTTAGGGGATTATAAACTGATTCAATACCAAATTATCCAAACTAACATCACAAGAACTCTATGGGAGAATTATTTATGAGATCTTGGGAGTTAAAGGTTAAAGTGACAAGGAATGCACTGGGTGAATTGTTTCAATAAAAATGATGATTGGTTGGATAATTCATCTAATGCCGTATAATTGATTTTTTTGTTTCTTTAATCCTTTACACCCTAACATCAGTATGTATATTCTCCACACTGTTCCCTTGATACAAGTAGATGTCCTAAGATGCTGATAAGGAGAATTTGTTTTTTGATCAAGAGCTTACATGTATTAATAGTTGGTGATCATTTCCTTTATTCTCATGACCATAACCCTTTAACTCTCAAGGATGACCAAGACAGAATTTCTCCTTACAATTTCAATACAATATCAAGCAGACAAGCAATGAGAATAAAGAAAAATATCAATTAGGGGATCATAAGTTGATCCAATACCAAATTCTCCAAACTAACATCACAAGAACTGTATAGCGGACAGTAATGAGAATTACTAATGAGATCTTGGGAGTTAAAGGTTTAATGTGTGATTTAGGGATGACAGTGTAAGGAGAAATTAGATGCCAGTCACTCTTTGGGGTCAAAGGGTTAATTACCACTGAACTTGTATTCTTGGCTGTTATTTAAAAAATTGTGTATTACATTTTGTGTTAACACTAGTGTTCATGTCACTGTTTTATGTTATGAGAAGAACCATTGAGAATTGAACATGTTATAAAGAATATAGTGATAAGAATACATGAAAGTCATATATTTGTACTGCGGAAAATACATTTTAAGCAAATGAAGATCATCGCAGTATATACTCAATTATTTATTAATAATCTTTATTTCTTGGTGGTAGCCTTATTTCTCAACTGCTTAAGTTGAGTATATACTGCGATGATCTTCATTTGCATAAAGAATATAGTATTGGGAACGAAATATGGTTGATTTACAAAGATAAATATTTCAAACTATGAACATTTAATACAAAATCAATAGAACTTACTCACGTCTTGTGTGTCTGTTGTGGTTTCTGGCAATTTGTGCCGTTTTAAGCTTGCTTTACCATCACTGTTATTCCTGTTATAACTCTGGCTAAGGAAAATGCCGATTGGGAGGATTTTTAGGGTGCAAACCACCTCTGCATGGACAACAGTCAAAATCATAGCATGCAGCTTTGCCTTCATCTTATAAATGGATGAAATTTCATTCCCCATACTATTCCTTATAACATGTTCAAATTCTCAACGGTTTCTCTCATAATTTAACACCGAATCACACAATATGTGACACTTCCATGAATTAATCATTTGCTTTTTCTCGAGACACGAGCTTGGGATGCCTGTGGTGTGGCTAACATGTTATTTTAGTCAAGGTAAAGACAGTTTTGAAAGTAATATTTGACTAACAAGATAACGTTTTATTTTACAAAAATATGGGTTGTTATGACTGTCACAATTTGTTATCGGAGTCTGAAATTGAATGCATTGTTGACTTATCAACAGTTCTCAGTGTTGTGCAGCTCCTTTCCTGCCCTTTTTTGGTCATGTTGAGGCTGTATTAGGTTGCAAATTTATGTACATTTATGTAAATTGAATGCATTGTTGACTTATCAACAGTTCTCAGTGTTGTGCAGCTCCTTTCCTGCCCTTTTTTGGTCATGTTGAGGCTGTATTAGGTTGCAAATTTATGTACAAGTTATGCTTTTAACATAATATGCAGCATTTTGATAGATTTTCTTCACAATATTTTGTGAATGTTGGATTTTAGGATCATCACAATACTCACACAGAAGTTACTCATAAAAAGTATAAAGACGACAAAAGATCAAGCTGTCTTCAGTTACATGGATATATGAAGCTCAGTACATGATGGTATTGAAGAGTATACTAGGAAGAGAATGAAACAGAATCTTACCTGTTTATTCATCTTTCACATCATTTTCATCAGACGTTGTTGAAACTTTTTCAATATTTGATGAGGCAAACTGTGGGAAAAGAAGTCATTAACAGAAGGAGTGCATCAGAAGGAGTAAATGATCTTTAAAGTGCACATTAAACTTCACACACCTGTATGATTATTGCTCTTGTGAGTAAATATAAAGTTTTGTTTGTGTTTTGACTGTCAATAGTAATTGCTTTTCTTGAATGTCTAATTATAGCTGAAATTAATTTAAATTGTAAACTACATGGACTGAAACGTTACCTCTTAATTGCACACCTTCAACATGTGGTCAACAAAGCCTTTCTTTTGTTGTGAGTTCTGTGAAGTACAGGAGATAATTTGTCACTAAAATGATGTGATCCCCCAAGGTTAAATACTTGTAGTTGACAAGACCTACAGAGGAAGCTTGAATTTTGTTCACCCTTTAACTCCCATGATCCAGTGACCAAGACACAGTTTCTCCTTACAATATCAATGCAATACAAAGCAGACAAGTAATGAGAATAAAGACAAATATTGATCAGGGGATAATTAGTTGATCTAATACCAAATTCTCCAAACTAACATCACAAGAACTGTATGGCAGACAGTAAGGAGAATTTCTAATGAGATCTTAGGAGTTTAGGGGTTAAGATCTGTACCACAGGTTGTGAAATGACCTGTTGTGTAGGGGGTAATGAATGAAAAAGATAAATTTTTAAAAGTTTTCAGATAAAGGATAAATGAGACCTTGAAGGGATTTATTTATTTTAAAATATTATATATATGTTTTTCAAGTCAAACTAAAAATTTCTATATTTTTAACTTTAGTTTTGAAGAGAAACTTTTGCAAAATATTGAAATGTGCATGATTTTTTAAACAACAAGGTATTTTTTAACATATTAATTGCTTGGTCAGTGGTAGTATAATGGCTAGTACAATGTCAACACTAGTGAGTCCTGACATGTTTTTTGTAATTTTGATGCAGTTAGTCAAACTTATATTGTGTAGAAGAAATATTTAAAAGAGAATTCACTTACCTTCTCTCAAGATTCTATGCTGTCTGTGGCATATGGCGTCTAAAATGTTTGAACAGAAATATTTTCACAAACAGTTGATATGGTGAGTATAAGAAGATAAATCACTGATGGACGAATGGATGTTCTGTGTTCTGTGCAAGTAAGGAACTATGAATTAAAATGTATGCTCATTCCGTTAGGATTGATAAGATTTGATCACATTTCATAGGCTGGGTATGGTACATAAATATGTATCAGTCAATTTGGAGATTCAACATCCCCCTATCACAGCAACTGCCAACCATTTTGAGGATTAGTTTGTTCCTGGGGCCAAAGTATTGTTCAAATTCCTGACTCAAAGTGTTTGATTTAATAGACAATTTTTGTAAAAGGCAAAATCAGTGATTATGACATTCTAGTCATTGACATTTGCTAGGCCAGGAGCATTTTGTGCCAAAAAAAATCGATGTCAACATGTCATACAGTTGCTGTATTTTAAAAATAATACAAGCATTAAAGATTTAAGTTATTGATCATACTAAAAAAAAAAACAATTGATAGTTAGTGCTATTTTTCTGTTTCGCTGTACTGGTGATTTATAGTAAGCATTTTTAATTGATTGATGCAACAACACATGTGATTAGGGTTCATGAGAATGACAAGTAAATTTATTAACAAAATAATGCAGCAATAATTATTTGTGCTAGCAGTAATAAGTGGGTTTTAGCACTTGTGGTTCACATTTTAGGCATAATTAAATGACTTTCCATCTTGACTAATGTTTTAATCATTATATGCTAGGATTTGCAGACTTTTTTATCTGAGTTGCCCCAGGTTGAAAGGGGGGTTTTAAAGGTTTGAATTCATTAGTGCATTACCTCTGTTCCTATCTGCTAGTTGTTTGGTGTTCACTTGTGCTACAACATTGGTAGCAGATTCTGTAAAAAAGTAATAGCACTATCAGTGATAGCAATTCACTGTCAAAAAGATGATTAAGGAACTCAAATAAAACATCAATTACAGCATAATTAATTGATCAAATACAAAATTCTCTGACAAACCAGGATTGCTATTTTCTTGCATATAACTTGTAACATAATTGTTTTGTAACAAAATGTGAGAAATATGCAGTCAGTAATAATAAAATGGACAATCATATTTGTGGCATTTTACATAGAGCATTTAATCATTAGAAAGTTAATTTGAGATGTATAATTAGAGAATTTTTCCTCTTCTTCTAAGTTGCCCCATGGTGAAAAGGGGATTTTAAAGTTTTGAATTTATTGGTGCAAATTACCTCTGCCTTGCAATTGTTGCATTTCAATTTTGTGATCTAATATTTGTTACAAATTCTGTACAAAAGTAATAGAAATATGTAGTCACTGATATCGTAATTGACGACCATATTCATGTGGCATATTACATAGTTCATTATTATTGTAAACATAGAAAAAGAAACACTTCTTGATAAGAAAACAAAAGATATATATATTTCATGTATTTTTTTCAAATGGCAACATTTCAAAAGAGGTGTATATGTATATACACCCCACCCCACCCCACCCCACCCCACCCCCAGCCAAAATGATTAAGTGCATGAGAAGTGATGCAATGAAGTATGAGTCTGACTCTGAATTTATGGACAAAGTAATCAAAACAAATCCAGCCTCATAACAACTCAACCAAGATGTCCACTTGTGCAAAAAACAAATTCCCCATAATTTGTAAGTCAAATACCTTCTTTACCTACTTTACACATAAAGCCATTTGCAACCCACCCTCAAGAAGGTTGGTGGCTGGGTTGCATTTGGTTACTAGCCTCAGTTAATGTTAAGCCCTCTGCACTTTTTTTGGCCAGGCTCATTTAAAGGTGGGCAATGCCAGCTTTCAAGCAATGAAACCTTGCAATGTCAATTGAGCTCTCTTTTCCAAAGGCATGCTTTTGACACCCAACCACCCTCCAGCCATGGAGTGTTAGCTCAGTGAGGAGGGCATTGGGTTCTGTTAAAAACTGCAAAACCAAACATCCCCATGCCCCCCTTTTCAGTGGTTGAAGTGTGACAGTTGCAAGGCTGATTACCAGTTTTGCAATGCAGGGTTTTAACCATAAGGAATAAGACAAGTGTTTTCTAGCCTTGGAGAAAAATGCCAGTCAACCAAAGGGTTTAAAAAATCTACCCTCCCACCCCCTGAGGTTTCCATACAGAGTCATTTGCAAGTCACCTTTGGATTGTTTGGTGGCCAGGCTACATGCAGGCACTAGCTTAAACATTCAATCCCTTGCATTTTCTTTAACCAGGCTTGAAGGCAGGTAATGCCCACCTTAAACCAAAACCTAAAAATCAGGTTTTTGCAGGCTCTCCTTAGCCTGCTCTTTTGGATGTTCAATAAGCTTCCAGCCACTGTCAAGGTCTGGAAGAGCATGAACTCAAATGTCAATCTTGCAACATAATGGGCATGTTTTTGCTAATACAATCAGATATATTTGTATATATGGACAAGTTGTATCTTTAGAACAGGAATGAAATTTGTAATTTGTGATGTATATGTATACCTACATGCAACTTGATTGGCAGTTGGGCTGGCACCCTGGTACCATTCAAATACATCCACTCTGTAATGTGTTGAAATTCTGAAAAAAATATATATATACAATTAGGTTATCAGTGAAATTATCAGCAAGCATATTTGTTGCATATCATGTAATTCATCATTGATAGGTTGATCGGTAGAGATGTTATGTTTACATACAATTTATACAAACAAAAAATGTTTTTGTAACGAGTTAAAATGCACCAATTACATTATGGATTGTTGATTGCAGTGTTTCGAATTTTACTGAATGTATGTCTTGTGTCAGGTGGAGGACAATACAAAAAAACTGCTTAAAACAGGTTCGATTGTAGGCCGGAATGTATTATTTGCAGGTTTTTAAGTAAAATTAGTTTGTCTGAGTATCCCACTTCCTATGAACTATTGGCTAATTATCCTGTATTTCATTAATTCCTGCAGTTTGTATCCCTATAGTTCCAATTAGATATTCTGCAATCATCTTTTCTTATATATTTTCCATTCTGTTGAATTTTTCTTCAAGTATCCTGCTGTATCTTTATAATTTTTACCAAAATATTCTGTATCTGACTAAAACTTCATTGATTGGGACATGTCGATCAAAAACCCAGCTCCCTCTATTAAAACAAAAAGAAAAAAAATCTTCACTCTAATTACTGGGCAAGAATAGATTGTTAATTGTCAAATATGTTTGCAGCTTTAGGGTTTTTGAGGAATTTTGCATTTCTTTCTCAGTAAAACAAAATAGCATTTTTTATACTATTGGTACAGACTACATCAACAGGCTTCTAAGCAGCTATTATCAGCTTTTAGATGTAGGAGACAAAGCTGGAAGTAGGATACGAAAAGCCAATAATGAATATATGACGCAAATATCAGTCAATTCAATTGATGGCTTGTCGATCAAAAGAGGCAAATAAATGACTGTGTTTTTAGACTTTTCGATTCATCCAATATTTGATAACTTTGAGGTCAACTATCTCTCCTTGCCAGAAAGCTATGACACTTATTTTAATTACCCTTTATAATCCACCATTTCATCTCTGAAAAACATCAAAGAATTCTTAGGGCACTGCCGTATTTTTGTCATGGATGCCTTTTAAAATCTGCTACTATGACAAGCTTCTATCAACTACACCTGTCACCGAATTCTGGCTCTAAGCGGTCACTTGGGCTATTAAACCTATATATGCTATAGCTCGTTATACATGACGATTGACCAAGGAAGCTAAGAAATGTAAATAAATTTCACGTTAAGAGAGATGCGTTGAATGTTGCGAAATGTTGATGGAAAATCGTAGTGTTTATTTCTTCTCTCGTTTATTACTTTGGAGATTTGCTAAAATCAGCAAATATGGCTTTTGTACGGCACAAAACATTCATTAATCTATGATTTGTTTACCGCTCATTTTAGGAGATTCCGAAGTCACAGGCTGAATGTTGTTTAACATACAAGCTCCCTGTGCAACAACTCGGGCTTTTAAAGCCACGAAATTCTGCCCTCTTGCTTGAGAGAAAATACCAATAGCCCTTTTAAATTCAAAAACTGTGCTACTATTCCAGAGATAAAACTAAAATAGTGTCGTTGACACTTACCGCCATCGAACACTTCCATGCAGAACTCCGCCAAAACTAACACGTACAGTACATCACGATGTACATCGTGACACGAATACTTTTCGTCGTTCATGCTGTCTGTTAGATAAAAATTTCAAAATATTCTGCAGATCTCTATGTGTATTTGCTTACTTCAATCGTAAAATATTTTCCTTTTTTCTTCAAACATTCCATATCTTCATGTAAATCTGAATCTCTCTCATCGAGTGTTGCCGACGTTCACTGCGTGACTCAAAGAATGAGCCAGCAATATTTTGACCAGTTGGCTTACCGCAACTCATGTTATGGCAAGTAATATCCATAAAAATTCCCCATACATGACGTACTTACGCAGATTTCCCTGTTTGTTTTCATGGGTAAAGAAAACAAATTTGAGAGAAAAGTGAGATGCAAAGGTCGGTATTTTTTGTATCCTATGGCAGCTGTACCCTCCCTTGCAGTCTTCGTCTAAATTTTTCATGGTCCCTTCTGATCTTCTGCCAGGAGCCCACTACACAGAGCTTTCATCTCTCACCCCTCTGAGCCAACCCTGTCCCGTATCTTTTTGTTTTTAGAAGCACCTCCCACGGGTTTTTCGTGGGTGTTTACATTGTAGCCAATCATAAGAGACCTGTGGTCATCTATTGTTTACGTCACAGAAGGTCGCACGAAAGTATTTCAATAATGGCGACAAGCGCGGAAAGTCAGCGTGTTTTCGCGGGAAATTAAAGAACCCCACATATCTCAGTTCTAAAAAATAAAAAGATACGGGACAAGGTTGACTCAAGGGTACAATTGGTATGGAGGCTCTGGGTAATGGGCTCCTGCTTCTGCCTTGTTCGGTCAGTTTCTGAAACTAGATCATCGGCATCAACTTCTTCGTCCTTATTCATGCTTACAGAGGAGAACCTCTTCAATAAACCAGCTTTTGTTAGGGCAGATAGTCGGCTGAAGTATCAAGTGGTCTGCTGCTCTATCAACCAGTCTATCCTATACAACATTTCTGGACGGTTTCGTCTCTTAAACTCCACATTTGGGAAGCCATATTAGAGGCGGTTAACTTCTTACCATGTAGTTTCCTTTCTAAGAAAAGGCATTTGCTTTTGGTCTTTTTCAAAGGACCCATCCAAAGCCGTGCACCTGGCTAATAAAGGATTGTTCGTCAGAATTTTTGCCCGAAGTCCGACCTTGAACGTAGCCACCCCCTACAGATTGGCAAGCCTCCGTCTATTTCCTCTTGATCTCATCAAAGGCAGATTCTTTTGTCAGCTTCAATTTGTGTCTGTCTATGTTAAGGTGCTTTTGGAAGGTATTAAATACGACTGTCACGTTTTGATACATTCTTCCTCTTGACAAGAGTATCTCGCTCTCTTGTTCTGTCTGTGACTGATTGAGTAGTTCTCGCAATGGCCCGGGTTAAGAGATCTGTGCACGTTTCTGACAACAACCCTCTTCTACGATTAGTTTGCTGAAGGTTTCTAGTGTGATGATCCCAGTGAGGCCCTGAGGTGCTCCAAACTATGTCAGCTAGTCTGCGCTATAAACTTGTCGCAGTTCCAAAGTCAGAGGGAGGACCGTCCGCCGCCAAACTGTTTATGTGAGCGCCTCTAAAGTATCTGCATATCCCTAGGAATCATATGATATAAAGTTCATCGCAGTCACCACTCACCAGTTAGGAAAATTGATGTTCAGATAAGCGCCCCTCTTGCCTTTCTTCCTTATTCATTGACTTTAGGATAACAGTCACAGTATGCGTTCTATTAGGTTTACAGTCACCTTGTCACCTGGAAGACTCGTCACCAGTTTTGATTTCTTCTGCCATCTTAAGATTTACCTCTCTCTCAACGCTCCGCCTCCGATTTTTATGAGGAGGTTACTGGCATGTACAAACTCGAAGGACTGAATCTCACACCTGCCTGTGCACAATATTTGGGGCAAATCGTGAAATCGTGGCCTTCGTAATCTCCAAATAAGCCAATATTAGCTAGAGTAAGCTTCTCGGACAAAACGTATGTTTGTAATACATGAACGTCTCTCAAGCGCTCTTTTATACTGTACACCCACGAATTAGGGGTATAAGCTGTTCAAAGCCCTCCTGCCCAGCGCGAGAAAAAATAACATTGGGCTCTACAGTTAGTTGCAAATAAACAAGACAACTGCGCCATCTTGGATTGAGGGCTTTTTAGACGCTCGCTCACTTATGTAACATCACTATGAGGACGCAATACAGTTGATATAATATGCTACATAGGATCAATACTATCTGTTGGGCTGTTGCGAGAGGGACAAAATTTGTCTTTTTTTTTTGCCTGCAAACCAAGGGAAGACAAAGTTTTTATAACATTTGGCAAGAATTTCATGGTTCAATAGGGAAGTTACCTCGCCGCTCGTTGAGAACTATCGTCCGCTAGAGTCAAGACTTGCCAACCAGTGACCTCACCCTCGAGTGAATTAATTTTCCAAATGTAATTGCGTTCGACATAAGGAGAACGCAACCCATAGTCCTGTGGTACTCAGTTGGGATTCCTGTGTTACTCAAGGCTGATCTTATGTGGTATTCATTTTCGTCGTACGTCGGCATTTTCAGCGCTATCTTGAATAATCTACCTCGTTTTGTCCACGTCACATTCCGATGCACAAATACACACCTTGTGGTGAGTAGTTTAACTGGAAGAAGAGTAAAAGCGGTACTTTCTCGCGTTTCAGGTAAGCCTAACTGTTTTTTCAGACTTTTATAGCTAAATTTTATCCATTATCCAAGCCTGAGGGAAGTTTGCGTTACTTCTGGAACATTAGGAAAATTATTTCAAACGAGTTGTGTTCTTTCGGGAACAATAAAGCACTTCACGCCGATCTTTCCTTGGTGGCCATGTCACAGCGAAGTCACAGGCGGCAAGTTGAGTGGCGGTTTTTGCAGGCAATAAAGTCTTGTTCAGCTCCTAACATCATCGGCCTCTTTACTGTACAATATTTCCACTTAGCCTTCAACTCCTCTGCGACGTTTCCCTCTTATTTAAACTTGTTTAAGTCAAACCGCATAATGGGTACCCAACCATTCGTTCCCCGCTTCGTACAAAGCTTGCGTTAGTACGAAAACCAAAGAAAACCTTCAATCTCCACCACGAACGTACTTCATAATCAATGATTACAACTGGTAATAAATGTGGCGAGCGTGAGGAAAGGAACATTTTCACTGCTGTGATCAAAGCGCAATGATGTATCGTAATTAAATACCTATGGTATCAAACCAGTGACTATGACAGGGTGAGTCTAATTTTTTTTACGAGGTCGACGTGACTTTATATTAAAGGGTTTTTTTTTGACGGAACAAACTAGCGAGTTCCTCTGTTCGAACTGAGAAAATAAAAACTTGTATTTATCCCTCATGCGTTACGTCTGACAATAGCAGACTTCATCCAGGAGTTTTAAAAGTAGGCTGAATAAGCTTGCTTAAATAAATAACTTCTCTCTTTTCAACTGAAGCAAAGTTTTAAACTGGCAAAGTTTCATTGAAGTCGGTGAGATGGCATGTAGCACGACTGTCTGGTGTTCTCGTGGACACACTCTTAAATTTTGACCTCTGGAAATTTCATTTCTAGTGTTCTGATTTTTTTCACTCACCTAAGGTGAAAAAAACGATCAAAGAAATGCAGTGAAAAGCATTGAGAAACAAAACAACTTTCTTGCGATCATAGCGTTTGTTGATGTTTTCTGCGCAAGAAAGCTTCAGTGGACCGCATGCAGACACTCCTACCACTTGCATCCATTATCCCACCACCTTGCCGCCTTAACAATGAACAACAGTGCTATCTGTTTTACTCTGTAACCTGGTTAAAAAAAACGCTCGCGATATTTTCTAAGATTTCTCTCAAGCTGTCTTTTATTTTAGCGTCTTTGGAATTACTACATAATCCCTTGAGAAAGTTTCCCAAAAAAGGATTTTATGAAAGTGTGGTAAAAATAAGAATATTTTTATTCCCAAATCAACATTTTGATAACAACCTGACTTGAAAACGATCAGATCACCATGCAAACATTACAACATCTCAAACATTACAATGCGTAACTGAACTGTTGAACCAGTTGCAAAATATTACTGCCGTAACTTTCCCTCTTTATGGTAATACCATTCTTGACTTTGATAGCTTTTTCCATGGTCCTATTTAGAAATCCATGTATTTTTTAGCCTTTTAAGCACTAAGAAGTAGTACTGGAAATGACCATAAGGAAAGGTTTCTGTTAAGATTTTTTGTCAAAAATTTAGGATTCTGTCAACGAAACCTATAACAAAATTTAAAGCTTTGAGAGAAAACCCTGTAAGACTTAACTGGCTCATTTTTGATGCTTAAACTACTGTTTTGACTTTCCTGATTTCACTTCACTTAAGAGCCCTACGTCAATAATGTTTCGTGCTAATTATATCGGCCGGATAGGATAATTTTTGTGCAGAATAAAATCTTCCTCGAATACGTAACTAATACCTCCCGCTGAGAAGATCGAAAAAAAACGCAAAAAATTATAATATGCTTAATTGAAGATTGCCTATTCTTAAATTACACAATAAAATAACGGATAGAGTATTTTCTCTACTTATTCTATTTGTTTATCCAGCTACAAGTCTCTAAGGTCTTTTTCATTCGAGATATTCTCATCCTCTTTCCTATAACAAACGTAAAAAAAAAGAAAAACAATTATAAATAACATAATCAACATTTCTTAAATAAAGCAAATACAGTTATACCAGGCGCAATATGTGGGCAAATGTACACTTGTATCTGATTGGCAGAGAGACGCTTTCAAGATTATATTTTACATCAATCTGAGAGAATCAATTGTTACTCTTAGAAAGAAACAAAAAAATAAGGTATAAAACTAGCCTTGGTATTCAAGGTAACAAAGGATCCCCGCCAAGAGTCAGCGACCAGTAAGTCATAAACACCTTCACATCTAATTTAGCTTATAAAATACCTGTTCTCACCGAGTCTTACCTCTGCTTCTCAAACTCGAGCCTCACATCATCTCCAATCAGCGTAAACGAAGCCCACTCAGACACTTTGGTAAAGCCGTTTTTTCTCATCCACCTCATGGCCTGATGAAGGGATTCACTGGCACTTTCTCCTTCAACAAGGTGTTTGTAGAACCGATTCATCAGCTGCTCCGTTGCTAAGTCTGGTATGGCCCACAGCGCAACTAACACCGAGCGAGCACCAGATTCTAAGAACGCACGGGCAATTCCTATAACTCCCTCGGCTCTTTTCCGTCCACTTCCACTGTGACAGCAGCTAAGTACCACCAGTTTAGCTCTGACTTTCACTCGTGAGACATCAGCCATCGTCAACATGTAAGCTTCCTGTGGTGGGATAGCATTTTGACTGTTGGAAATAGGAATGGGGGAGAGGGCAATTTCTCCCCTTTCGGCGTTACCATGGGCAGCAAAATGTATCAGGCTCACTGAACCTATCCGCTCAAGCACCGCCTGCTTCGTTGCTTTCTCCTCTACCAGAGGCGGAACACCCACCAGTCGTCCAACCATCTCCGCTTCCTTTCTTGCACCTGGCAATGGCAGCAGCCAATCAACCTTGGGATTGCCTATTATCAAGGCACCAGTGTTGCTGTGATAGTCCTCTGGACTATCTTGAATGATCTTGAGTGTTGTCAAAGAAGGAATGACACGGATCCTATGGGTCTCCAACATGTATTCGGCTCCCTCTTTTTCACTCAGGGCAGCAAAGGGAACTTTGTATAAACTGCGGTCAGGAACAATAATGACTTCAGGCTCCTCAAGAAAATCATAAACGGGGGCAATAAAGATTTTGTAACACAAAGATAAACTTGAAGTGACTCCGTCGTTCTCGTCCTCCTCTACGAGTCGCAATCTTGCCGAGTTCTTTTGTTTGGGGAAGAGAGGTTGCAATTCAACCATATCTAAAGACCGATCTCCACAATCTGCAATGGGCAAAATACCAAGACTGCGCAAATTATCAGCCAAAAATTGACTCAAAGGCAAATCTTTGGGCAACCCAGCCTTAGCTAGAGTCTCTTCTAGTGATATCCTTTTAAAGTGAAGGCCTCCATTTGTTTTCAAAATCCACAAACGCAGATGATCGTGAAAATAAGAAATGTACAGACAAGTGCAGTTATTTTCCTTTCTAAAAATGTTCTCAATGTCAAACCAAGATTGTGGATCAGCAGAAATGTGCGTTTGAACCGAGTACTTTTCTGCCATCAAGTCTGAGAGGCCTCTAGCTCGACCCAACTCCTCAACATAAAGAGCATCACGAATTTTTCTGGTGACACAAAGCAAACTACAAAGCAGCTTGTAGGGAAATATTCCTGAAGCCTCCAGAAATGATGTTTTTAACTCATCATTGGCGCCCAACAAATGTCTTAGCTCCTCATATTTTTCAATGCACAGTTGAAGACACGAAAGGGAGTCTCTGATTTTATTTTGAAGTAAATACAAAATGGCGCATTCTCGAAGGATTTGGAACTCGCTTCGTCTGTCTCCAATATTTCTGGATATGGATAAGGCTTTCACCAAGCATACTTCTGAAGCTTCATAATCTCCAACAGTTCTAGACACAAATCCAAGGTTTGCAAGATCTGCTGCTTCCCATTGCTTATCACCAATTTCAGTACTGATAGTAAGCGCTCTTTGGAAATGCTTTTTAGCGTTTTTGTATTGCCCGAGCAACTGAAACACAGTACCTAGGTCTCCATAGTTAGTTGCCTCTCCTTTTCTGTCGCCAATTTCAGTTGAGATGACAAGCGCTTTTTGGAGATACTCTTTAGCCTTGTCGTACTGCCCGAGCGACTTAAACACAGTACCTAGGCTTCCATAGCATGATGCTTCTCCTTTTTTGTCACCAATTTTAGCTGTGATGACAAGCGCGTTTTGGAGATGCTCTATAGCCTTGTCGTATTGCCCGAGAGACCCAAACACGTTACCTAAGCTACCGTAGTGAGCTGCCTCTCCTTTTCTGTCTCCAATTTCAGTTGTGATGAAAAGTGCTCTCTGGAGATGTTCTTTAGCCTGGTCGTATTGCCAGAGGTTATGAAACACGGCACCAAGGTTTCCACAGTCAGTTGCCTCTCCTTTCCTGTCGCCAATTTCAGTTCTAATGACAAGCGCTTTTTGGAGATGCTCTTTAGCCTTGCCATATTGCCAGCGACACCAAAACACAACACCTAGGTTTCCATAACTTGATGCTTCTCCTTTTCTGTCGCCAATCTCAGTTGTGATAACAAGCGCTTTTTGGAGATGCTCTATAGCCTTGTCGCATTGCCCGAGAGAGTGAAAAACAACACCTAGGTTTCCGTTGACAGTTACCTCTCCTTCTCTGTCGCCAATTTCAGATTTGATGACAAGCGAGTTTTGGAGATACTCTTTAGCCTTGTTGCCTTGCCCAAGAGAGTGAAATACAGTACCTAAGTTTCCATAATATATTGCTTCTCCTCTTCTGTCACCAATTTTAGTTGTGATGACAAGCGCTTTTTGGAGATACTCTTTAGCCTTGTCGTACTGCCCGAGCGACTTAAACAGAGAACCTAGGCTTCCATAACATGATGCTTCTCCTTTTCTGTCGCCAAGTTCAGTTGAGATGACAAGCGCTTTTTGGAGATACTCTTTAGCCTTGTCGTACTGCAGGAGCGACTTAAACACAGTACCTAGGCTTCCATAACATGATGCTTCTCCTTTTTTGTCACCAATTTTAGCTGTGATGACAAGCGCGTTTTGGAGATGTTCTATAGCCTTGTCGTATTGCCCGAGAGACTCGAACACAGTACCCAGGTTACTATAAAATGATGCTTTTCCTTTTCTGTCGCCAAGTTCAGTTGCGATGACAAGCGCTTTTTGGAGATACTCTTTAGCCTTGTTGTATCGCCTGAGCAACTTAAAAACAGTACCTAGGCTTCCATAACATAATGCTTCTCTTTCTCTGTTGCCAATTGTAGTTGCAATGAGAAGCGCTTTTTCGAGATACTCTTTAGCCTTGTCGTACTGCCCGAGGGAGCAAAACACAATACCTAGGTTTTCGTAGCAAAATGCCTCTCCATCTCTGTCGCTAATTTCAGTTGTGATGGCAAGTGCTTTTTGGAAATACTGCATAGCCTTGTCGCATTGCCCGAGAGAGTGCGTTACAGTTCCTAGCTTTCCATAACATATTGCTTCTCCTTTTCTGTCGCCAATTTCAGTTGTGATGACAATCGCTTTTTGGAGATACTCCATAGCCTTGTCGCATAGCCCGAGCGACTGAAACACAGATCCTAGGTTTTCACAACATGATGCTTCTCCCTTTTTGTCGCCAATTTCAGATTTGATGACAAGCGCTTTTTGGAGATACTCTATAGCCTTGTCATGTTGCCCGAGAGAGTAGAGCACAGTTCCTAGGATTCCGTAGTCATTTGCCTCTCCTTTTCTGTCGCCAATTTCAGTTCTGATGGCAAGCGCTTTTTGAAGACACTCTTTAGCCTTGTCGTATTGCCTGAGAGAGTGAAACGCAGTTCCTAGGTTTCCATAACATGATGCTTCTCCTTTGTTGCATTGCCCGAGCGACTGAAACACAGATCCTAGGTTTTCATAACATGATGCTTCTCCCTTTTTGTCGCCAATTTCAGATTTAATTACAAGCGCTATTTGGAAATGCTTTTTAGCGTTTTTGTATTGCCCGAGCAACTGAAACACAGAACCTAGGTCTCCATAGTTAGTTGACTCTCCTTTTCTGTCGCCAATTTCAGTTGAGATGACAAGCGCTTTTTGGAGATACTCTTTAGCCTTGTCGTACTGCCCGAGCGACTTAAACATAGTACCTAGGCTTCCATAGCATGATGCTTCTCCTTTTCTGTCGCCAATTTCAGTTGTGATGACAATCGCTTTTTGGAGATACTCCATAGCCTAGGTTTCCATAACATGATGCTTCTCCTTTGTTGCATTGCCCGAGCGACTGAAACACAGATCCTAGGTTTTCATAACATGATGCTTCTCCCTTTTTGTCGCCAATTTCAGATTTGATGACAAGCGCTTTTTGGAGATACTCTATAGCCTTGTCATGTTGCCCGAGAGAGCAGAACACAGTTCCTAGGATTCCGTAATCAACGGCCTCTCCTTCTCTGTTGCCAATTTCAGTTCTGATGACAAGCGCTTTTTGGAGAAGCTCTAATGCCTTTTCGTGTTGCCCGAGAGAGTGAAACACAGTTCCTAGGTTTCTGTATTCATTTGCCTCTCCTTTTCTGTCGCCAATTTCAGTTCTGATGGCAAGCTCTTTTTGAATACATTCTTTAGCCTTGTCGTACTGCCTGAGAGAGTGAAACGCAGTTCCTAGGTTTCCATAACATGATGCTTCTCCTTTTCTGTCGCCAATTTCAGATTTGATGACAATCGCTTTTTGGAGATTCTCTATAGCCTTGTCGCATTGCCCGAGCGACTGAAACACAGATCCTAGGTTTTCATAACATAATGCTTCTCCCTTTTTGTCGCCAATTTCAGATTTGATTACAAGCGCTTTTTGGAGATACTCTGTCGCCTGGTCGTACTGCTCGAGAGAGAGAAACACGATTCCTAGGTTTCCATAGTCAGTTGCCTCTCCTTCCCTGTCGCCAATTTCAGTTCTGATGACAAGCGCTTTTTGGAGATGCTCTATAGCCTTGTCGTATTCCCCGAGAGACTGAAACACAGCACCTAGGTTTCCGTAGTCAGTTGCCTGTCCTTCTCTGTCGCCAGTTTCGGATTTGATAACAAGCGCTTTTTGGAGATGCTCTATAGCCTTGTCGCATTGCCCGAGCGACTGAAACACAGTTCCTAGGTTTCCATAACATGATGCTTCTCCTTTTCTGTCGCCAATTTCAGATTTAATGACAATAGCTTTTTGGAGATACTCTATAGCCTTGTCGCATTGCCCGAGCGACTGAAACACAGTTCCTAGGTTTACGTAGACAGTTGCCTCTCCCTCTCTGTCGCCAATTTCAGTTGTGATGACAATCGCTTTTTGGAGGTGCTCTATAGCCTTGTTGCATTGCCCGAGCGACTGAAACACAGTTCTGAGGTTTCCATAACATGATGCTTCTCCTTGTCTGTCGCCAATTTTAGATTTGCTGACAATCGCTTTTTGGAGATGCTCTATAGCCTTGTCGTGTTGCCCGAGACAGTGAAACACAGTACCTAGGTTTCTGTTGACAGTTGCCTCTCCATCTCTGTCGCCAATTTCAGATTTGATGACAAGCGTTTTTTGGAGATGTTCTTTAGCTTTGTTGCATTGCCCAAGAGAGTGAAACACAGTTCTAAGGTTTCCATAATATGATGCTTCTCCTTTTCTATCGCCGATTTCGGATTTGATGACAAGCGCTTTTTGGAGATACTCTTTAGCCTTGTGGTATTGCCCGAGCGACTGAAACACAGAACCAAGAGATCCGTATTCAGTTGCCTCTACTTCTCTGTCGCCAATTTCAGTTCTGATGACAATCGCTCTTTGGAGATACTGTTTAGCCGTGTCGCATTCCCCGCGCGAATGAAGCAATGCTCCCAGGTTTTCGCAACAGGATGCTTCTCCCTCTTTGTCGCCAATTTCGGTTGCTATGGCAAGGGCCCTCTCAACATACTCCTTCGCTTTTAGGTTCTCGCCAAGTTTATAAAGCACAATTCCGAATCTTGCGAAGGCTCTTGCTTCGCCAATTTGTTCACCAGTTTGTCTCTTAATATTAAGTGCTTTTTTGTAAAGTTGTTTGGCATTTGTAAACCTGTTTTGACCCTCAACTATTTCTGCTAGAGCTAAGCTTACATTTCCTTCTTTTACTAAGTCACCAGACTCGCTGTATAAGACAAGCAGTTTCCTGCCGTATCTTTCCGCACTTTTATGGTCAGAGATAAGACAATAAGCGCTGAAAAGAAGTAAATTGAAGGCGCTGTAAAATTGCAGCAGTAGTGAATTAAATAGGTCTTTGCTGTTTTGATCGGTGCCATTTAGCAAAATCAAACATTCGCTGCATATCTCAATGGCTTTCTGAGTGCGATCTGAGTTGAGCAGGAACAGAGCAACTAGAAAGGCGATGTTTATGAAAGCTATCATGGCTTCTGCCGTTAGGTTTCCATTGCCATCCTCTCCTGTTATAAGGAAAACATTATTTTAATAACAAAAGTTAACAGAATAACTCAATAATCTGGATTCACATTGAGTCACTGCAAACAGGAACCCATATGTGAAGTTACCAAAACGGGCTGGAAACTTTTTGTAACGAGCTGAAAGTGTTAGAATTCATAATATCGAATTAAAAATAATAATAATAGGTGAAGAAGACGCGTGATAAGTACAACTAGAGCACATCAACGGATCACATTCGGTGAGACTTGTAAAATTAATTTGACCTGCACTGTTTTCTTGAAAACGAACTGTGTGACTTTCACGCTGTGAAAGTCAACTGTTATCCAAGCGATTTTTGATCTAGCTGTTTCGTTTGTTCATCTTATCAAGTAAAAAAAAAAAAGACTCGCGCTTGAGTTTGACTGATGGTCGTGTGTCGGGGGGTCGTGCCATCGTTCGTTGAGCTCTTCCAAAACAAAGTCAAGTTAATAGCTGATGCCGATCATAGCCACTGGAAAACCGCATAATGAAGCATCACGGATTTTCTCCAGCGAGGGACAGTCCACAACATAAATACAGGTCTGAATTTAGTTTCATGATCATCACATCATTTCTCAAATTGAACGATACTCAATAACCTTAGTTAATGAGTACAAATTATACGGTATGAAGTCACAGAGATTTGAAATAGTCTTCGCAGAAAGGAGTTATTTCCCTGTGATGGCGATTCAATCGCGCCATCAACCGCTTTCATGGGCTAACGTTCGAAACGAGACAATTACATATTGCAAACACAAAGACCGAAAAAGCATTTACTGGGCTTTTCCATAAGAGCCTTACCTCTCTACAGTTACTAAATAACGATAGCTGATAAAAACCAAGTGACCAAAAAAGATTTTCAGATCAATGGCACGTAACAAGATATTGACGATGTGGCTGATGCTTTGAAAACGAAACTACAAAAATAACGAATTACAGTCGGGACTTTTCTCAACTCTTGAATAGGGAATGTCAGACTTTAGTGTTTACCCCTTTGAAATGTTTGATTTTCATCACAAGATCGATCACAGTACAACCTAAATAAGTTACTCTCTTTAAACCGTAAGCTATCTTTGCTTGATAATCGACTCATTGTCTTCACGAATTCGTGAACTTTTCATTTCTCTAGCGTGTGTGATTTGCATAATCGAAGCCAAAAATACTAAAAAAAAGCTGAGTGACTGTATTTCGGTTTGGCACGTCACACTTTTCTAACTAATGATGGATTTTAGCATCCAAAAATGAAAAATATTGCTCTGTTTAACAGGAAACGTCAGGCTTCAGTGTTCATCCATTTTGGACCGGTTGGATTTGTAACACGAGATCGATCAGATCGAGAGTACAACTAAAGCTTCTGTCTTTAAACAGTAAGCTTCTTGTGTGAGGAATTCATCCATTGTACTCATGAACTTTTCATTTTCTTGCGGGTGTGATTTGCATGACCGGAGACAAAAATACTAACTGTTATAGTAAAAAAAAAAAATAATAATAATAATAAAAAAAAAACGGACGGAGTGGATCGGTGATTTGTTCGAAATTAACCACATCACTGGTTTTACGTTTAAGGGCGTTAATCCAGTGACTAAAATATGGCAACAAGCAAATTACATTAGAGAGAGAGAGAGAGAGAGAGAGAGAGAGGTAGCTTGACTCTCAGTAATAATCAATAGTTATAGCAAATACTTATTCATATTTCTTTTGAGGAGGGGAGAGAGGTGAGGGAAATGGACTGGACTACAGTTACGTTGTAGGATCCCCGCATCCAGTAGGCACTCTCCTGAAAACTCCCAACGGCAATTCGCGCTGATTTAACATTTTTTTCCCGAAAGGGCACTAACACCGAGCAATTATTTGAATGATAACAATTATATGTTACTAAGGTTCTTCATTGTATCCGGAAAAAATAACAAACAAGCTTGACAAGCTTGTTTCCCGCTTAAATTTAGTATTGATGTTAGCATTACCTGATTTCTCCAAATTCAGGAAAATTTCATTTTTCAAGGCTAAACTGTCAAAGCCAAACAAGTCGCATTTGAGAATTATGGGCTCACGGTAGTAGAAGGAGGGTATCAATGGGCTGATGGCTTTTACGGCTAACGGTTAAAATTTTGGCCATTTAACGACTAACGGTTATCAATATTTCATGAGTTGTAGCAAAATATTGTTTCAGCAGGCTGTTACCAAGTAACGAGCTTACTTCTCAGATGACTGATGTCACTGAAATGAATCTATTCTTGGCTGATGAGAATGATAAACAATTTGTGAGGCCACGATGCTTTGCGACGAATTCATTTCACTTCGGTGCCAATTTTTGCAGAACATGTCATGACTTAATAGTACCAGGACAGGACAGGACAAATTAGCAATCATTTTAAGCCGCGCCTTTGCAATTAAAACGTTACTCATACCACAAGTAACCTTATAAGTTAAACCTCAAGTTACGGTATAGTTACTCTAAAAAAAGCAATACAAAATTACCGATGTCGCAGTTGATACTTACGAAAGTAAAACGACAAAAACAATGAAAAACATTTGCCACTTTTCCCTTGAAAACATCTTGATTAATTTTAAAACCACAATATACTGTTCTGCACGTTTTTGACCGTTTAAGAGATAGAGAAATGTTTTGGTTGTCATTTTACCAGTAGCCTGATAACGTGTTGAAGCAAAAAGATTGAAATCTCTCTTCTCCCACATTTATGAAAGGATTTAATTATGAGTTCGTGAAATAGCAATGACAAAACATTTAGATTTCAGAGCGAATGTTGTTTGAGTTCATTTGAAAGCCCAACAATACTTCTTGACCAATTTAACGGCTAGGCTTCGTAAACTAATTACATCTGAAAAGTAAGCGCAGTGATCAGTTACGCTTTTTCCAGTTCCTCACAGAGAATTATAACATCTTTCTTCGTGAGCACTCGGTGTCATAGACTGACCTATCTTCTTATGCGAGACCTTAGTACTTTCACAAAAAGCAAACATGGTCACGTGAATTACTAACGAAAATTATAGACACTGGAAAACCACGAACTATAACACCGCGAATATCCTCTGACATTAGTAAAGACAGTCGACATTTTAAATATATCTTGATATAGGATTCATTTTAGTTTTTGATCACATGATTGAGGAAATCATCCGTTTCTCAAATTAAACAATACTTAACAAGCATAGCTTATGAGGTTGAAATATATTGTATAAAACCATAAAGGTTTGAAGAAAGTAATTTAACGGTGGAAATATGAAGCATCCGTTCAACGGGAAAGTACGCTTATACTATGTATGTCAAAAAAGTGAATTTAAGAAATTCAGTCTCTCTAAGAAAATTAAAACGTCTCTCTTCGTGAGTGCGCATCGTCATGACTTATCTTCTTCTGCGAGACTCTGGCGCTTAAACAGACAAAGAAACAGATTACGCCCTTGAAAAAGATTTGTAGAACCCGCCACTAGAATCCAAAGATTTAAGTAAGGGTATTTCGACCATGAAACGCTTGTGTATAAGTAGAAAACGGAAATTCAATTCGAATCTAGCGCGATCTCTGAATCGTTCGTTCAACCCTCCTAAAACAGAGTCAAGTTAATAGCTAATGCAGATCATAGCTGATGGAAAACCACGTAATGAAGCACCATGGACTTCCTTCAGCGAGGGACGGTCCACAACATAAATAGAGGTCTGACTTTAGTTTTATGATCATCAATTTCTCAAATTGAACGATATTCAATAACATTAGCTAATGAGGATTAATTATACGGTATAAATCCACAGAGATTTGCGAAAACCGCTGAATAAAGAATTTATTTCACTGTGTTGGCGATTGAATCGCGCCATGAACAGCTTTAATGAAGGGCGAACGAAGGGCGAACGAAGGGCGAACGAAGGGCGAACGAAGGGCGAAACGAGACATAATTACATATTGCGAACACAAAGCTAAAAAAAGCAGCTACTGCATAAGAGCCTTACCTCTCTACAGTTATTAAATAACTAAAGCTAATAAAAACCGAGTGGCTAGAAAAGATTTTCAATCGCACTTACCAACATGTTGACGATGTGGCTCATGCTTGAAAATGAAATAACAAAATAAATGAATAACACTCGGGACTTTTCCCAACCTTCCAAACTTCCGCTATCACAGTGTTTTGGGTATCCAGATCACTTGTGTTTTAGGTTATTCCCTTATCATTAATTACGCAGTATTTCGGTTTTGTACGTCACACGGCACACTTTTATCGTTCATGATGTAATTAAACATGAAAAATGGAAAGTGTTATTCTTTTTTAAGGAAATGTCAGGCTTTAGTGTTTACCCCTTTGAAATGTTTGATTTTCATCACAAGATTGATCACAGTACAACCTAACTAACTTTCACTCTTTAAAACGGTAAGCTATCTTTGGGTGATTATCGGCTCATTGTTCGCCCCATGTAAGGTAATCCAGGACAGTATTAGATTCTGGATTCCACGCTGTGGATGCCGGATTCCAGGTGCTGGATTCCGGATTCTACCGTTGCAGATTCCGGATTCCAAAACACAAAAGATTCCAGATTTTAGTTTCTGGTTTGCCCCTAATTTTCGCATTGCGTTTTCTAGGAATGACTTCAATAGCGGATTTCGCTATTGAAGGACATGTTTGTGAATGCATGTTTGTCTATTCATATTTCCTAACAACATTTGATAATTATGAGAAATGTATAACAGCAAATTAAGGGATAAATTTTTGTTGCAGGAATACCTGTTGAGACTGTCCGTCTCTTAAGTCCAATGTCCATTCATTCCACATCTTTTTAGCAACTTTGAAGAGGCGAGGCCGCATTTCTTTTATACAGGTTCCTCGAGGTTCTTCAAGTGATTTAAAAGTAACAAAGAACTAATAGTTCAAATCTTTGCGTATCATTTTTAATTTGTAAATAACTGTTAGACTAAAAAGCTTTTTTAGTGCAGCATAACATTGTTCCGACTGGGAAAAGATGACCAATTTTTAAATATAAAATTGACTTAGAACTGCAAGAAAACAGCTCGAAAATATTTCCCTGTCATCTCAAATTACTTTTTAAACTTTCCTTTTAAACAAAAACCGTGATATTGAGGCAAAAATTTAAACTTGAATTTAAATTTACACGGTAATTTTTGAAGAATAACAGATTCTCTTTTCTATACTTCCTTTTTTCTTTAAAAGGTTAGCCAAGTCATGTCGCATTACGTCGGCTATGAATCCTTCAGAGCAATGATTTTATAAGGTTTCAGATGGCCCGCCGCTATTTTTTTTTAGAAATGTTGTTTGACCTTAAAACCTGGTAATATCTTATCTTTGTCGCACCGAGATATGATCCCTCATGAAATTTTAAATTTGTTATTCCAAATACCAAATATCAAAGAAAGCGGTTTACGTTTTAAATGCCGAACATTCGACCCATAAATAGACCTTTCCTGGCTCCCACAAATATCTATGTATAACTTTGTTCAAAGTTTATCATAATTGGAAAAGTGTGGTCCGTCGCCCTGATAAGCTCACTCCTGCCAATCTTGGAAGCGACACTTCCCTTTCACTCTCCTTAGCTGCTCTCTGATCCTCTGGAGTTTGATCCTCATCATCTCCAACATCTTCGTCATCAGGGTCACCATTAGCAAGCCTGCAGAGCCTATTGTCCTCCTCAGACGTTAGCGTGATGCTTGAACCCTCGGCAGTGAATCCCAAAACTCGGGTTAGAATGAAGTTGGGTGAGTTCCGATCACTGACATCGCCGTTCAGCCACTGAAATTGTACTTTCTTTCGTAAAAAATTGTCTCCATCTACTTCTAATTGAACGTCTTGTAAGAGAATAGCCAGCCAGAAACGCGAAATCTCACAGCAACGATATCCTTATTGTGGTAAACAGTTTGCACCCGCACAGTTCTACCCTGCAGTACGACATTAGCATCTTTTATTTGGCAGGCTGTTGTTACGTCTTGGCAGTCTTCCGATGAGGCTATGATGATAGAGGGACGCATGCTGGGGGCATATGGAAGTGTGCAAGTCAATTCTTTCGTCTTTGAGCGAACGTTTTCCTGTCGTACACCTTTTCCATATTCTCCGACAAACTCTCGCATTACGGCTTCTCGCCTTTTGCCCTCCTCTTCACTTCCTGTTCCCTTGAGAAAGAATACATGCTAGAATGAATTTTGACAGAAAGCCGCTGTCATGAGTAGCAAAAAATAAGTTCTATATGATGGCATTTTAATAGTGTTCCGCTTATAGCAATTAATTCGAATTAATCTACCTGGTCGTCGTCGTTTTTTTTTGGTGATCTTGATCGTCGTCTTCGAGAGGGCGATCGCTCTGATTTTTCGAGGAGGCTGCAAAAACAAAGAAAGTAATAGTGTTATGGCTACATCACGTGTTGTTAATTGAGTTTTCAAAAAACTTTTTTCGGTTCGTTAAAATATAACAGTTAACATACCTCGGTGTACGTTCGTTGCGAGACTTTGATCGCCACCTTGGTGGAGATGTCGAAGGTCCATACTGTTCACGAAAAGGCCTGCAAAAAAAAAAAAACTTAATTATTTTCGAAAAAGCCCAATTTTAAGAATGGTGGTGCGGGTTCTAGCGCCTGGGCCAGTCCATTTTTCAGTTCCAAAACTGACAGTTTTATTGTACTTCTGATTTACAAAATTATCACACCTTATTGGGCCGGGTGATCACTGAGCTCTAACAACGGGCCTCAATGCTTGAACCTAAAGTCCGGCGGTTAGCCATGGCTAAGCACATGCAAGTTAGCGCAATAAAATAAGTCTCTCATAAACAATGATGGTTTAACCAATAAACTCCCAGAAAAGACTGACGTGTAACTTCTCCCTATAATATCTATATGTTTTTCAGCAAAGGGTTCATGGGAATGCTCAAAATTAGCAGGTTGAAGTTGTCATCTTGATATTACACCAAAGTTTCGTAGCTAATTTACGAGGAATTGTGTAGCAGCTAGAGGGGAGAATAAACAATCAGATCTTGGAAATTAAAGGGCCAAGTGTGAATCACGAATGCCAGGTAGCATAATAAAATATTTAACGAGCAGAGTTTATTCAAACCTCTAGCGTAACTGATCTCAAAACGACTAAAGGCTTAAATCACTGGGAACAAGCGAGTCTTGCTGTGCGTTTGTTGCGTTTCATCATTTAACGAGGCGTAATACATTGATGTTTCATGAGATGCAAACAATTGGCGGAGTATTCTCAAGTTTAGCAAGCGTTTTTTCGAGTCTTCCAACTTCTTTTAAACTTCCGAATTCTACTACATTGAAACAGCTATTATTGACCGTAGTTTGTCATTAAAACCCCTGTCGTTCCTGTTTGCTCGTTGCAACCCCGAAAAAAAATTCAAAAGTGTTTCATAATACACAAAAAACCTCAAACCTCGATGGTCTTGAACTCGTGTATTCTTCTTTTTAGTCTTTCTTTCTTCGGTTTCTTGGGCTCCTGAAGATGCATTTTCAGTAATTTTTGGTAAGTTTCACTGGAGGTTAGTTCAAAATGGAACAAAGAATCAATTGAATCATTACAATGTTACAGTTACCTTTCCCTCTCCGCCTTTTGCTTTTTCTTGTGCTTCCCCATAGATTATGATTGAAGTATCGAGATTTAGGGAAAGAGCAAATCGAATAAACAAATGATATATCAATTGAAAAAGACACGGCAAATTTTCTGTAATACTGCGGCTTGTGTCCCTCCACGTGCTCTGAGTGACTGGTGCAGTTTTGACAGTTCCTGGCTTTCGTCTGGCTTCTAATTACAACTATGCTTCCACGGCCATCTGCAGGAGAATATTACTTTTTGATGCTCTCATTATGATTTAAGGAAAATGGATGATTATTTTTGATTTTGGTCAATCGCCAATCAGAAGTGCCAGAAAGTTGGAAAGAGTCGGAAATGAAAAGAGTATTAAGTATTAAGTATTGAGGTCGATACCTCGACCCTGGATGCCAGATAAAAAAGTAGCGCAGTTTCCGGTGCCAAAGCTTGCCGTGCGCCCATTTGCTTAAAAAACCGGCGGGGAAAGCAGGCAAAAGCAAAGCATCCAAGTTGTCAATAGTTAGATTATTTTCACAGAAATTTACAAATTCCTAGATTTATGGGAAAACTAAAGCGTATCTATTACAAAATCACCTTCCAACTGTTGTTATGACAACCAGTAAGTTAATATTCACAGGACGTCATAGCGGCCATATCATTATTTTGAGGTGTTCCAAAAAAATCAAATAGCGGCTATATTGATGTTCCAAGCAAATCCTGTGGGATTTGAACGCTTCAGTGATATAAACACTTTCTAAATTTGAGCACCGATTGACCACGTGAGTGAACTGCATTGTACAGTGGTTGCATGGATGCGGGTGAAAGCCGTTAATACGATTTGAAATGGATTTTCAGCAAGTGGATTCTGGATTCCCCTTTTTAGCGGGATCCTGGATTCCAAAAGCTGGATTCTGGATTCCAGAGCCCAGTATTCCGGATTCCACAAGCAAAAATTTCCTGGATTCCGGAATCCGGATTACCTTATATGGGGCGAAAACATAAAGATCAAAAAAGCTTGGGCTTTCCCAAAAGAGCATTATTTCTCTAGAGTTACTCAGTCATTTCAGTGATGGAAACAAGGTGGTATGAAAGATTATTAATCGTACTTACCAAGATGTAGACTTCGTGGCTGATGCTTCTGAAGGTGAAAAGACAAACATATTGAATTACGGACGGGACTTTCCCTTAACATTAAAACTTCCGCTGCAGTAGTGTTTTGGGTATCGCCGTATATTGTGCTGGGTATCCCCTCTCGGGATACTCTAAACAAAAGTCAGCCGAACAACATTGGAGACTAGGGAAGTAGCATGGTGTCTTAAGATGACTTTTCGTAACATGTACAATTTTTTGCTGAAATCAGAGAAATCGCTGTTCTAAGTTAATTGTGCAGCGAGAGATTGTAATTGTTACCAGAAATTATTACATTAACGCGTGTAAATATGAAAAATATGTAGCAGCGTTTAACTCGATATGTCAAGAGTGAGTGTACATTTTGGACAATGGTACAAAAGTCGTTTTAGAACGATTCTTTCATGACGTTACATAACTACATAGCGTGTAAGCATAAAGATCGAAAAACGAGTAAGCGGGCTTTCCCCTGGGAGCCTACATCTTAAAAGTTACTCAGTGGATATAAGAAGTGGTATAATGCTACAAAGGTTTGAAAAGGGCGCTCTAAATTTATTTCACTGTAGTGGCGGTTCTTTCGCGGCGTGTTATTCGAATGACATGTAACTACAAAGTGCAAACATGAAGATCGAAAAAGCTTAGGTATTCCCAAAAGAGCATTATTTCTCTTGAGTTACTCAGTCATTTCAATGATGGAAAACCGGGCGGTGTGAAAGATTATTAATCGTACTCACTAAGATGTAGACTCCGTGGCTGATGCTTCTGAAGGTGAACAGACAAACATATTGATTTACAGACGGGACTTTCTCTTAACATTAAAACTTCCGCTGTCGTAGTGTTTTGGGTATCTGTGTGTATTTTGTTGGGTATTCCCTTTAAGGATACTCTAAACAAACGTCAGCTGAACAGCATTGGAGCATGGGGAAGTAACATGGTGTCCTATGATAACTTTTCGTAACGTGTTAAATTAATTGCTGAAATCAGAGAAATCGCTGTTCTAAGTTAATTGATGCAGCGAGAGATTGTGGTTGTAACTAGAGATTAACACATTGGCGCGTGTAGGTATGAAAAGTCTGTAGGAGTGTTTAACTCGATATATCAAGAGTGAGTGTACCTTTTGTACAATGGTACAAAAGTCGTTTTAGAACGATTCTTTCATGACGTTTTATAACTACATAGTGTGTAAGCATAAAGATCGAAAAACGAGTAAGCGGGCTTTCCCCTGAGAGCCTATATCTTTACTTAGTGGATAAAATAAGTGGTATAATGCTACAAAGGTTTGAAAAGAGTGCTCTAAATTTATTTCACTGTAGTGGCGGTTCTTTCGCGGCGTGTCATTCGAACGACATGTTACTACAAAGTGCAAACATGAAGTTTGAAAAAGCTTGGGCATTCCCAAAAGAGCATTATTTCTCTTGAGTTACTCAGTCATTTCAGTGATGGAAAACTGGGAGGTATGAAAGATAATTAATCACACAAGATGTAGACTTCGTGGCTGATGCTTCTGAAAGTGAGAAGACAAACATATTGAATTACTGTCGAAACTTTCCCCAGTAAGTAAGTAAGATCCTTTATTTGAACACGATTAGATTGAAGGTATTACATGCTTGAGAGGTCGTGTGTAAATAGCTAATACTCAAGTAACCTACGATTAAAAGTGGATAAATTATATGAAATGAATAAGCAGACTTAGAAGTAAACACATGAAAATGCAAAATGTACTACGATAATTTAAGATAATTTGAAATTAAACATCGGAAATCTTTGCTGCCGACTGTGCGAATAAGCTGGTCAATCCGATTTCCTTAAATTCGGGATCAGTTTTCACATTTCTATAAAATTTCCTAAAAAACTTTAAGAGTCTTAGTATGAGACAAAACTCCACTAAACAGCGCCGTTATAACGAATATAATTTTTCATAAAATAGGCCGAAAATCGCAGAACAACGGCTTTGTTATGTCCTCCCAAGTTATGCGGACTGTTGCGTCATTCAGCCAATCTGGAATAAATGGAGGTATATTATCGCTAACTATGTTGTAAGATAGTTTAATAAGACTTAGTTTATACAGATCATAAATCGAGTGCCATTGAGTGAGTTCCATAACTGCTTCTGAAAGTGTATCCCGTGGCAAATTGAAACTTATCCTTCCAGCGACAGTGAAGTTCTTGCTGGGAGTTAACGTGATCTGATTGTTACAGTTTCCCCAGACAGTGATGTCGTCTGTCACAGAAGTGAGAATCACCTTAAAATATAGGTCAGGGAAAGATTTCCTCTCTGGGAAAGAGCAATTTTTAAATAAATTCAATTTAGTGACAAAGTTCTTAATTCCGTAAGATGTTTCGTGTAAGTAAGTTTTCAGTCTACAGTGATACCCAGTAGCCTTGCGTGACATACCTCTGCGACGTTAACGTTATCAGTGGTAATACCCAACAGCCTTGCGTGACATACTCACGCAACGTCAACGTTAACAATAATAATCAAAGAGTATGGACCAATGAAGGCTCCCCGGTGTAACAACGTTACTTCGCATTTTGAAGAGTGTGGTGTTAACGAGTTAGTTATGCAACATTTGTTAACGAGTTAGTCATGCACCATTTGTTAAGCTCGTCAAGTGCGTTATTTAGTTGGTTACATGCTTTATCAACGGTAGATCCAATGCAGTGAACTGTGGTATCGTCAGCATACAGGGAGAGATTGTCTGATATCACAGCTTGTGGCATGTCAGGGAACCATGTATTATTAATTTTTGTTTATTATATAAACACGATAGGCCTTTACTGTTAGGAAAGGTCGAATTTATTAATGAATGAAAAACAGAAAGAAAAAAAGAAAAAAAAAAGAATCCATAATCCGAGAGAGTAAAGTAGTAAAGATCGTAGGCAAAAGCGCTCAAAATGAAAAACAGGCATATTGCGGAAGCAGGAGTTATTTTTGAAAACGTCAAAACTTCCTTTGAATTGTGTGAATAATTCACTAACAGTTGCACTTGGTGCCACTTGAATTCTTCTCAGTAGTTTTAGGATTTCATTTTGCATTATGCAGTTAGAATACACGATAAGATACACGTTGTTGACAAGGAAATGACTCGTGATGAAGCGAAATCTAATTTGCCGAAATGCAATTTGATTGGTGATCTGATTAGTGCGAGCAACATACAACTCTACACATCAGCAAACGGGCTGGGTCGATTACATCTGGAACATTTCTGCACCGAGCTCAGCCATGAGGCTCCCAGTTCAGATGAGCTAAGCCAGTACTTTCGGTGAAATATGTCAAAATGCTTTGCTTGTGTTAGTGTTGAATAATAAATGGACATTTCTCAAAGTTTCAGTCTTTCAACAGTTCAACAGCTTTCGAATTTCATGTCTCAGACTCTTGAAAAAGGCCATAAATTTCCCGCTCATTCAAAAAATATTTTCATGGATGCGTACAGGGCCGCTTGCAGATCCTCTGTCGATCAACCGCTGGGCGAAATACACCGCGGAAAGCGAAGTCGTATCCAGATCTTCGGGCTCATAAAATTTGCGCCCTCCATGCTCGTGCGCGCGCTAAGAGGGAAAATGTCGGATCAAGAGCAATTGCAATCGGTGAGAGAGCCTGCATACCGTAGAACTTTCCAGAACATTTCATCAAGTCACGTATTTTTTATGTAATACTACTAAAATAGTTCCCAGGTAAGCTCATGGAATATTCCAGAACACTTTGTGAACATATACAAAGACTCGTTTATGTCGAAGTAGTAGTTGTTGTTGTCGGAGTCACGACTGTTTTGAAAGCTATGTCGAGAGAGAGTTAACGTGGAAGGCCGCTTATTTCAAGGAACTTTGGAGACAGCAGTGAGATTGTGTCAATGGTGAGCTAGGGTATAGGCTGTGTGGGGTGTTGGGCTCAATTAAGTTTATTAACGATAAGCATTGTGCTGCTTCAGGAGTCGCTCCTTATTAAGAACAACATTACTCGCTGTTTGATAAAATAGTTGAGGTTGTTGGATTGTAGTGCTTTTCTGTTGGTTAGATTATACCGTAACAGTGTTAAGGTTTACCAAATTTTCATTTGAGCAAACAGTCAATGATGGCGCTGTGGCAGATCTGCTAGAAGAACCAGGGGCCTATCTGGAGGGTGATCTGGGTAATTTGGATGCAGTCAGTATAAATCTTACAGCCAAAACGTTATTTCGGTTAAATGTGCAGAAGAAACAGAAAACAGAAATCCCGCTTTCACAGGTCAGCAAATACTTTTTTCATTTGGACTCAAGAAGAGCTGGCATAATGTTCACAATTCCACATCTTACTTCACGTGCGTGGATTTCAAAGGTTTCTAAATTTGTTTCATTTTCATCTAATTTTTTCCTGTGACCAGGGCTTCTTCGTGTTATACTCGTAACTTTAGCAAATTAGTATGTAAACCTCATACGTATTCAAAAAGTTGCTGCTAATCGGATACTCGTGATTGCGCGAAGGCGTGTGGGATCTGGGATTTAGAATTCTCTCTTATTCGATTGTTAGGTGAGTATCTCGCGCTCTTTTAAGATTTTCTTTGATTGGATTAGTACGTTAGTATCTCGCACACTTTTAGAATTCTCTTTCACTGATTGTTACGTTAGTACCTGACACACTTAAAGGAATTTTCTATCGTTCGATTAGTACTTCAGTTTCTCGCGCATTTATAGGATTATCTTTTAGTTGATTGTTAGGTTTGTGTTTTGACCACTTTTAGGATACTCCCTCATTTAAAAGTTACGTTAGTATCCTATGCACTTTTAGGATTCTGTTTTATTGGATTATTACGTTAGCATCTTGCCACTTTTACAAATTATCTTTCGTCAGGTTGTTGCGTTAGTATCTTGTGCTCTTTTAAGATATTTTATTGGATGATTACTTTATTTGGCATCTTGCGCACTTTTAGTATTTTCTTTCATTGGTTTCTTACATTAGTATCTTGCGCACTTTTTCTTTCATTCGATTAATACGTCAGTTACTCGCGCACTTTTAGAATTATTTTTTAATTGATTAGTAGGTTAGTGTTTTGACCACTTTCATAATACTCCTTCATTCAAAAGTTAAGTTAGTGCCAACCACATGTTTAGGATTGTCTTAGATTGGATTGCTACGTTAGTAACTTGTACACTTTTAGAATTCTCTTTTTTCTGATGGTTACGTTAGTACCTCGCGCGCTTTCAAAATTCCCTTTTTGGATTGTTACGTTACCACCTTGCACACTTTAAAAATTATCTTTCATTGTATTATTTCGTTAGTTTCTCGTGTACTTGTAGGATTATCTTTCCTTGGGTTGTTGCTTTAGTATCTTGAGCGCTTTTAAAATTCCCTTTTTTGAATTGTTACGTCAGTACCTTGCACACTATAAGAATTCTCTTTCATTGGATTGTTACGTTAGTTCCTCGTGTACTTTTAGGATTCTCTTTCATTGGATTGCTACGTTAGTATCTTGCGCACTTTTAGGATTCTCTTTCATTGGATTTTAACATAAGTATCTTGCACACTTTTGGATCGCAGTTCAGGCTCGCAGTTCAGGCTCGCAGTTCAGGCTCGCAGTTTAGGCTCACAGTTCAGGCTTGCCGTTCATACTCGCAGTTCAGGCTCTCAGTTCAAGTTCTCAGACCAGGCTTTCAGTTTCGGCTTTCGGTTCAAGTTCAAGTTCAGGCTCCCAGTCCATGTTCTGAGTTCACGTTCCGAGTTCAGGTTCTGAGTTCACGTTCCGAGTTTATGTCCTGAGTTCGCGTTCTGAGTTCACGTTCTGAGTTCACGCTCTGCGTTCACGTTTTGAGGTCACGTTCTGAGTTCACGTTCTGCGTTCATGATCTGCGTTCATGTTCTGAGTTCATGTTCTGCGTTCACGTTCTGAGTTCACGGTTTATCCGTAAGCTGCGACTTAAAAACCACTTGATATATCCGGCGAGAGAAAATAAGCAAGTAACTAAGGAAAACCAACCAAACCTGTCAATTCAAATTAAATAAACGTCTCAGGCCGAGCACCGAGTAAAATTTGACGCAGACTCGAAGCATTTCATGCTTTGACTTTTATTACACATAAACAAATTTCAGAGACCGAAGTCTGTCACAAATCTAGGTCTGTTATCCATTTGGACATCTATAAACATACTTGAGGTTGTATTTAAATAACGATCTTATGGGCGGATATTTTCAATCACTGAGCAGCTGTATATCAGTCAGTTATAGCCCGATAAGAATTAAGGAAATGTTAATAACACATCTTTTGCTATTCTTTCGCATAACTTTCATTTAGACCGAAAAAAAAACGCGCGATAGAAATAGCAGAACGATATTGGCAATTTAAACGACATTCAACATTGTTTCAAAACAAACAGTACCCTCTCAGACATTTATTAGTTGAAATTATATTTTCATCAGATAAAAGACAATCAAACTGTACTTCGAAATACAGGGCAATCATATTTGTAGACAAAACATTTATTAGCGCGATTTGCATTTGAAATAACAATCAACTGCATCTTTTGACAGCCATTTGCATGAAGTTAATAATCTTTTAGTGACGGGACAAACATTCAAGAAGTCGGGCTCCATTCTGCTTAAATTCGTTTGGAAAGTTTTGGCTCTTCCCTTCCTGTCCTTGATGATGTTCCAGAGACTGACAGTGAGGGCGACCATCACATACAGCGATTGCCATATCGAAAGGAATACATCAAAGAGTTGTGGAAGTTAGCTTTCCACCCACAAATTTGGACTTTTAAAGGTTATCGGTGCCATTTTTTTAAAGGCTTTTAAACGCGTTAATTTAGCAAATTTTTTTGTCCTTTTTTACTTGTTCTGAAGATTCTCACGCAGCTTTGTTATCCGTGGGCGTAATTTAAACACCATTTTCTTTTTCAATAAAAGCGCGCGTGAGTCCACAAGGGTCATATGTTAAATTAATGTTTGATATTTGATTTCCATCTTGCAAAGTAATGGCTGAAGAAAGTTTTCCCTTTCGTATAACCAGTGAACGAACGAAGCGTGTATTGTCAGTGACGTATTATTTTTTAAGTGCTTACTCAAGTATATTATATTGCAAACTTTTACAGGGAGTGCTTCAAACTCAAACGCATATTCGCACTCAAATATTTAAATACTTTCTTCAAAGGCAAGATTTTTCTTCAAAGTTTCTGTGATGCTTCGATTCCACCTTACATTTTTCTGTTACAAAAAGTTTTTTTTTTTTTATGGAGCGAAAGGCTTTGGTGAAATATGTATTGTCTCCTTTCATGTCTGTAGTATCACGACAGGTTGTTAAAAATTCATCGCTTATTTTATCTATAAAATTCTCTCTTCAAATTAAAGGTAAGAGTTATTTTTCCCCAAGTTTCTAAGATTCACCGATAACATTCGTTTCCTCTACAAGGAAAAGTTAAAGTTTGTTTTATTTTCTTTTTATCAACCGCAGGCGAGAGACCATGATAAAGTAATTTTGAAGGTAGCGTCACAACAACCGCGAAGAAAATCATATCTGAGGGTTCTGTTTTTGGCACCAAAAAAAACACTCATCTTTCTTAATGTGTCGATCTTCAAAGATACTCGGAAACAAACAATTAGTAAAATGGGGTCAAAATTGGGTAAAGCTCGGTTTTCGATTGTTACACTCATTCACTTTTATATTCAGATGACATAGTTGCATCGCCTCCGTTGGAGCAAGTGGCTGAAAAAAAAGTAAAACTCGCATATTGAGTTTCTGAAACAAAAGTCATTGATGTTGACTTCTTTTTTGTGCGTGCACATGAATATTTCACCATTGCTTTGAGGCGTGGATATCCTGGCAGCTTAAATTTTTTGGTCACGTTTTGGTAAGTTTCGGAAGAGAGTGTAGTTCTTGTTTGTAAAGCGTGAAACTCTAAAAACCTTCTTTGGCAGCACGAAGAGTTCCTTTGAGAGACAACAAAGGAGAGAAAAAGTCACACATCCCGTACCAAAAAGTCGATTGAATCTCTCTCTTTTCATATTTCTAACTTCAATCCTTAAAAGCACTTCTGACTAAACTTTAATTTTACTCAAACTGGAAACGTTTTTCGAAATTTCCTAACCCTAATATTTCTCTCTTATGTGAAGGTGAAAGTTCAACAAAATTCACAGCGAGTACAGCGAGTTCCATAAAAGGGAAAAACAAAGAAAACATGGAAAAGTCACGCTTCTTATAGAACCACTTATAGTACTGCGACATGCCGATGCCCGAAGGAGATGCAATGTAATACGACCAACTTTTGAGGGCTGGCCTTAGAACACTCGCTTAAGCAAGAGAGACCGAGACCTATCTTCTGGTTTTTCTTTTTCACTCGGCTATCTGATCAACTAACTAAGGTTAGTGTCTTGCCCACTTTCAGGATTCTCTTTAATTCAAAAGTTACGTTATTGTCATGCGCATTTTCAGCATTGTCTTCGATTGGATTGCTACTTTAGTACCTTTCACACTTTTAGGCTGCTCTTATTATCGATTGCTATATTTTTATCACGGGCACTTTAAGTTAAGAAATTGTTGATGCTTAACGTGCGTATATCGATTTATGGATGCACGCGGGAAGTTTGGAGAGCAAGAAAAATGCGGAAGGGTAGCTCAAGGCGCAGCCGAGAGCAACTCTGGCTTTTTGAGTGCTAGAGTGCTCTTTTTTGAGTGCCCTTCAAACTTCCCAAGTGCATCCATAACTCGATATACGCACAGCTTAAAGCATGAGCAAATTCTTTTATAACAGAGCGACAACAAGGATTTGCGCGAAGAAGCCTTTTATTGTGATAGAGCGCAAAATTCTCACGACGCACAAAAAAAAAATAAAAAAAACTTTCTTATTGGCTGGTCAAAAACACACCACATTTTATACTTTCGTTTGAGGGAGAACATTTGATCCAGTTATCCGATAACTGTGAATGAAAATTTGCGAAAAGTGCAACTTGCGCGTTTTTTTTGGGCTTTATTTTTGTTGCTTGTTGGATCGGGACCTAAAAGTTCAATGCCGATAGAAAAATTGGGAAGTTCTTCGCTGGTTTCTTCCATATTTAAAAGAGAAGGAAAACTGCATTGCAGCTTAACAGGACGGAAAGCCAGGTAAAAAAAAATTGATCACGTCATCTTATTTACGCACGGGCGTGCGTAGATAAAGATTTTATTCATAGCGGCTTAACAGGACTTGTATAGGGCAAGCACGCGCGCTATCTTACAATTTCTCTTTCTTTCAATTGTTTGGTTGGTATCTCGCAGACTAGAAGCTTTTCTTTCAATCGATTACTACCCTGGTATTCTGGACACTTTTAGGATTCTCTTTTTTTCGGATTGTTGCGTTAGTACCATACGCGCTTTTAGAATTCCATTTTGTAGATTATAACGTTAGTACTTCGCGCACTTAAAGAATCTTCATTCGTTAGATTGTTACGTTAGTACCTCGCGCGCTTTTACAATTCCATTTTGTAGATTATTACGTGAGTACCTCGCGCACTTAAAGAATTCTAATTCGTTAGATTATTACGTTAGTACCTCGCGCACTTTAAGAATTCCATTTTGTAGATTATTACGTTAGTACCTCGCACACTTAAAGAATTCTAATTCGTTAGATTATTACGTTAGTACCTCGCGCACTTAAAGAATTCTAATTCGTTAGATTATTACGTTAGTACCTCGCACACTTAAAGAATTCTAATTCGTTAGATTATTACGTTAGTACCTCGCGCACTTTAAGAATTCTAATTCGTTAGATTATTACGTTAGTACCTCGCGCACTTAAAGAATTCTAATTCGTTAGATTATTACGTTAGTACCTCGCGCACTTAAAGAATTCTAATTCGTTAGATTATTACGTTAGTACCTCGCGCACTTAAAGAATTCTAATTCGTTAGATTATTACGTTAGTACCTCGCGCACTTTTAGAATTCCATTTTGTAGATTATTACGTTAGTACCTCGCGCACTTTAAGAATTCTAATTCGTTAGATTATTACGTTAGTACCTCGAGCACTTAAAGAATTCTAATTCGTTAGATTATTACGTTAGTACCTCGAGCACTTAAAGAATTCTAATTCGTTAGATTATTACGTTAGTACCTCGAGCACTTAAATAATTCTAATTCGTTAGATTATTACGTTAGTACCTCGAGCACTTAAAGAATTCTAATTCGTTAGATTATTACGTTAGTACCTCGAGCACTTAAAGAATTCTAATTCGTTAGATTATTACGTTAGTACCTCGCGCACTTAAAGAATTCTAATTCGTTAGATTATTACGTTAGTACCTCGCGCACTTTTAGAATTCCATTTTGTAGTTTATTACGTGAGTACCTCGCGCACTTTAAGAATTCTAATTCGTTAGATTATCACGTTAGTACCTCGCGCACTTTAAGAATTCTAATTCGTTAGATTATTACGTTAGTACCTCGCGCACTTAAAGAATTCCATTTTGTAGATTATTACGTTAGTACCTCGCGCACTTAAGGAATTCTAATTCGTTAGATTATTACGTTAGTACCTCGCGCACTTAAAGAATTCTAATTCGTTAGATTATTACGTTAGTACCTCGCGCACTTAAAGAATTCTAATTCGTTAGATTATTACGTTAGTACCTCGCGCACTTTAAGAATTCTAATTCGTTAGATTATTACGTTAGTACCTCGCGCACTTTTAGAATTCTAATTCGTTAGATTGTTACGTTAGTACCTCGCGCACTTAAAGAATTCTAATTCGTTAGATTGTTACGTTAGTACCTCGCGCACTTAAAGAATTCTAATTCGTTAGATTATTACGTGAGTACCTCGCGCACTTAAAGAATTCTAATTCGTTAGATTGTTACGTTAGTACCTCGCGCAGTTAAAGAATTCTAATTCGTTAGATTATTACGTTAGTACCTCGCGCACTTTAAGAATTCCATTTTGTAGATTATTACGTTAGTACCTCGCGCACTTTTAGAATTCCATTTTGTAGATTATTACGTTAGTACCTCGCGCACTTTAAGAATTCTAATTCGTTAGATTATTACGTTAGTACCTCGAGCACTTTAAGAATTCTAATTCGTTAGATTATTACGTTAGTACCTCACGCACTTAAAGAATTCTAATTTGTTAGATTATTACGTTAGTACCTCGCGCACTTAAAGAATTCTAATTCGTTAGATTATTACGTTAGTACCTCGCGCACTTAAAGAATTCTAATTCGTTAGATTATTACGTTAGTACCTCGCGCACTTTTAGAATTCCATTTTGTAGATTATTATGTTAGTACCTCGCGCACTTTAAGAATTCTAATTCGTTAGATTATTACGTTAGTACCTCGCGCACTTTAAGAATTCCATTTTGTAGATTATTACGTTAGTACTTCGCGCACTTAAAGAATTCCATTTTGTAGATTATTACGTTAGTACTTCGCGCACTTAAAGAATTCCATTTTGTAGATTATTACGTTAGTACCTCGCGCACTTAAAGAATTCTCATTCGTTAGATTGTTACGTTAGTACCTCGCGCACTTTAAGAATTCCATTTTGTAGATTATTACGTTAGTACCTCGCGCACTTTAAGAATTCCATTTTGTAGATTATTACGTTAGTACTTCGCGCACTTAAAGAATTCCATTTTGTAGATTATTACGTTAGTACCTCGCGCACTTTAAGAATTCCATTTTGTAGATTATTACGTTAGTACCTCGCGCACTTTTAGAATTCCATTTTGTAGATTATTACGTTAGTACCTCGCGCGCTTTTAGAATTCCATTTTGTAGATTATTACGTTAGTACCTCGCGCACTTAAAGAATTCCATTTTGTAGATTATTACGTTAGTACCTCGCGCACTTTAAGAATTCTCCTTCATTGGACTGTTACGTTAGTATCTCGCTCACCTTAAGAATTCTCCTTCATTGGACTGTTACGTTAGTATCTCGCTCACCTTAAGAATTCTCTTTTATTGGATTTTGTCACAGCACCTCGTGCACTTTTAGGATTTTCTTTCATTTAATTTTAACGTTGATATCTTGCACACTTTTAGGATTTTCTTTCATCGGATTGTTACGTTAGTATCTCGCACTCTTTAAAGATTCTTTATCATGTGATTGTTACATTTGTATCTTGTACCGTTTAAGGATTCCCTTCCATTCACTACTGCTTCGTGCCCTTTTGCACTTTTGATTGTTTGGTTCGTGTTTTGCCCACTTTCGGGATATTCCTTCATTGGAAAGTTACGTTGGTGTCTCGCGCATTTTTAAGATTTTCTTAGATTGGCTTGTTATGTTAGTAGCTAATCTTTTAGCTTCTATCTCTGTTTTCTCTTAAAGTTTCTCTTTCAGCTGATTGTTATTTCGGTATCTCAGGCAGTTTTAGGATGTTCTTTGATTACACTGTTACGACAGCATCTCCGCGCATTACCTATCTCGTAACTGTCTCGCGCAGTCTTAGGACCGCCATACATTCGATTGTTACGTTAGTCTCTCCTGTAGCTTAGTATGCTAGTGTTTTCATCCATTGTTTCGTTAGTATCTAGTGCCGTTCTATTTCTATTTCTATTCTTTTGTGCCCTCTTAGGATTTTAATCAAAGATCACAGATCAGGATTTGGTCGCCAAAGTGAAAAATTTAGTCGCATTGGCGCCTATATTGGGCGCAATTTCACGCCCTGATTATGCGATTTTTTGTTAAGGACAATTGACAAAACAGAATTTACGTGAAGACGGTTCTTATCTTATCTTATCTTATCGACGGAAAGCAGTTTTCACATCTTAAAAAGAAAAGCAACTTACGCTTCCACGTCCTCGAACAATCCAAGTTTACCCGGAAATATTTCAGACATGAGTACAATTACATATTCCAGGCCCGCCTTGCTGAATCGTTCTTCTAACTTCTGCAGATAAAATTAAAAGATGAAAGGATTCATGAAATCTGCTTTATGAGCTCTTTGGAAAAGATGATAACATGAATAATAACCGTCACGAGCAAAATATCCCTGAACTAGGGGTGTCCCCTCAATGATGGCATCGAATACAAGGGTTTTAATCAAAGTTTGTGTCCCTCAAGTAGAGAAAACGTTTAATAAGGATGCCCAAAAAATAGAGATTCTTCTGCATAGACGAAATTTAAATTTGCAGCCTTCCCCAAAGTTAATTGCATCAGAAAAACTTATATTTAGATGCGAGAATGACTTGATTTTGTCCAGAGAGAGTCTGAGTCATGTCTTAAAGTGCATTTCGATAGTGTGCCGTAATACCAAAACATAGTAGTCACCAGCAGATGTCCAATCACTACGTTGGAAAATATAATCAAAACCAGATGGGAACTAAAATTAAAAGGTACAGCGAGAGCAACATTATTGACCGAGTCACGATTGGTATTTGCCTTGCACCTGATTGGTTGAGAGGGTAGCTTGGATTGTTCACGTCAGTCAACCCATGACATGGCGAACTGATTACTTTCAACGCACAACTGAAGGTTTAATTTTGAATCACACAAAGTAGAACTCCGTTCAAAAAGTATATTTACTCATAAAATTTTCACATTTTAGCTGTACGCAATACCTCTAGCACCTTTGGACTTCCTTGCCTTCCTAATGTACTTAGAATGAGTCCAAATTTCTTAACTCTTGATGCTGTAGTTATGGCGTCTTTCCTCGCTTGAAACATGGCATCAATATTGTAATATTCCCTGGAAAACACTTTGCTAGAGGAATCGAATCTGCGATGAAAGCGAAAGTACAGGATAATTTTAGTTCAAAGTTGTTTGTCTCAAAGGCCCAGTAAGGTATGCAATATCTAACAATCCAAAGCGTACAAGGCGGTAGGGGGTCTGTTTTAGTGAGGGCATAGGGAAAACACTGGAAAAGACGGGCATCGCACTCTGTCTACACAGACAGTATGCCTTTACTAGAGACAAACAATTTTTTAATCGAAAAAGTGATGAATTTTTATTCACAGAATTACACGAAAGAGATCTGAAAAAATCAGTCTTCAATGATGGCTCGATCTGTGCTGCCTCTCTAGCTGTTGAGCACTGCAACCAATTGAAATAATATGAAGCTACATGTTATGCAAGGCAAGGCTATTTGGTACACGTAAATTAATCTGCCTTTTGAGGTTCTCTACGTGTACAGTAGTTGTAGTTCATCCAGTACCAAATTCTCCACACTAACATGAAAAGAATTGTAAGGAGAATTACTAATGAGATCTTGGGAATGAAAGGGTTAAATGATTTTAAGTTAGTCCTCAGAACAAACATGATTATTTTAGTCAAAGTGGGCACCGTTGTTGCTAGGCAACATCACTAAACAATAAATATGCCATGGACACAGCAGGAAGAATGCCAAACAATTCTTCCAGAAATAAGACAGAGGCTCTATGGGAGTTTTCCTGACAAAACAACGGACATGGTGAAAACACGAACAAACTGCCTAATTTTCATCCTACAACTACAGTGATCCTTGGCTCAGAAAATTGTTTTATTTATAAGCAAATAGCTTCAGATCTAATGGTGCAAATTTTTAATGAAACTAAACCACTACAGTACTTACAACTAGATTTGCCAATACAAATAATAAGAAAGATTTTCAAAAGAATATTCAATTTGTGTAAGAATACTCGCTATGAAAGAGTTGGTGCAGTTTTCTTAAATTCATAATGAACTAAATTACATAATTATTTCCTTGTTTTGCTTAATAGTTTTCTTACATGAATGCATCCTTGTGTTTTATTCTAGAAGCAGTGCAGCCCAGAATCTCTCCAGGTGACAATGGTTTACACTGCGGAATCTCTATCTGATAATCTTTACACAGGTCTTGATATACAGCCTGGGTAAACAACAAATTAAATATATATATGTAAAAATTATTTGAAAGTATGAACACAATAAAAGGAGACACTGGGTCCGAACCACAGGGTTTAAGTCTCAGCCAAGTCACTGTGTTGCATTCTCTCTCCCCTCCCTCTAGCTTGGAGAGAAATGGGTACCAGTGAGTTGTCATGGAAACTTGACAAAATGCCTGATAGAGAACCATGTGAGATGCTCCTCCCATCCAGAAGAAGCAGTCAGTCGACCGACTGTCAACCAATATATTGGTTAAGTATCGACCAACTCTCAACCAATATATTCAGTCAAGAGTACTGTACCTACAATAAACATGATCCCAACACTGTCCCATCAGTGTAATCATCTAATACATACTTGAAGTGTTGTCACAAACTGGATTGTGCTCAAAAGTGCAAGTGACTTTCCGGCTTCAAAATTGTGTCTGACTGTGTTGACAAAATGTGTGGCATCCAGCTTTATGTCCACAAATACATATAACATCTTTATTCCTTTAGTTGAGTCAATAGGAACTATAAAACAATGAATAAATAATGAACCTTTTCACATTATCTTACCTACAGTACTGTATATATGGTTAATAATTGTTTAGGGTCTTTCAATTTTGCATCAATAGAAGAGACCAAAAGTTGCAAATATAATGAGTTGAATTTCATGAGGGATATCTTGTACCAAAACAACTTAGTCTAATAAAGTGTCATTTTCAGTCTTCATAACCATATTTGATAAAAAGAAAGTGCTAACTTGCAACCAACTATCTTCATGGTCATTGTAGTAGTAATAAGGCTTTATTTGAACTTGCGTATTGTTTAGCACACCAGTGCTAGTTTGAGTGAATATATACATAAATAAGTCACAATTAAAAAAAAATTTAAAAAAAAGAAAAAATTGATTCATCACTTCATGGTTTTATTATGAACCAACATAATGACCAGCTCCCAGTTGGTTTGTTAGCTCAGTAATGGTAGAGCACTGCATTGGTATTGCAGAGGTCATGCGTTCAAATCCAGCACAGGCTTGAATTTTTTTAATACATTCATAGCCACTGATTGCAACACTATTGTTTGCATCAAAATACCATGCTACTGACATTGAACTGTTGTGTTGCTCAAGCATCAAAGTTATAAAGCAAGGATTCCTCAAAAAAAAATCATTCAAAACTTAGACATATCTACTAGCAGAGAACAGAAAGCAAGGGCAATAAAAACACAGGGCAACTTGAGAGAACTATGAAGTAGAAGGTGAGACAAAGGGGAAACTGGGAGGTTAGAAGAAAAAGATCAAGGCTGAAAGGATTCAGTTGTGGTATAATATGAGTTTAAATTATGATGAAGAAGATTAAGTGATGTCTATCAACATTTTTTTTCTCTTACTCAAGCAGCTGTAGCCATAGTGAACCATAAGATCACAACCAAGAGCCCTCGCAGCGAAGTCATCAACACAGCAAGCACCATACGTGACATCCCGCATGATGACTGTATCACAACCTATGAATCTAACACAAAAGTCCCACTGAGTACAATGGCAGTCACCCAGTGCTGAAAACCTGAGCCACTTTCTGTATGAATTTTTTTGAGGTGATGGGCAAAAAAGGAATGCATGTGCAGATTATCTTACAGTTGTAATCCTTCAGAATCCATCATAGATCATATAATTATTATATGATAATAATAAATTAATAAAGGGGGTAAGTTTGTAAAGAAACTGTGGTGCTGAATTGGTGGTGGGGTATAACAGGATAATTTAGTATTATCAAGTGAGTTAATAGTGTAAATTGGCCACCATAAAGAGTTTCAAAGCTGAAGTTTCAAGTGTTAGTCCTTTGCTCTGACAAAGGGCTAACACTCAAAATGTCAGCTTTGAAATTATATGATAAGCTGAATTATGCACACATTTTGAATGGTTTTTACTTAATATGAGCTATTGTGGGACAGATGCATACAATTTAGTTGATGTCACTATTGACAACATTTTGCTTTATTACCACATAAAACAAATAGATTAGACTGTATTGCTGTGGGTTTGTACAGTAATAGATTGCGGAAGATGTCAAAATGTGTTAGGACCATCAGTGACACACTGTCGCTGAACAGATACACGGCAATATGGAATCTTTTTGTTAATTGACAAATGCCTGGCATACTTAAGCAAGCTGTCAGTAGGTAAACAGCTGGCTTGCAGTCCATTCAAAGTGATATAATTATGAATTGCTACTTTTTACAATCCTTCCAACATATGAAATGTATCAAATAATTTATGTGTACAAATAACAAACATAAGAAAAGTTTGGTAGGAATTGGTTTGAAATACCTTTCTAAAATGTCTGCTGTCCTTCAGGAAACTGTAATGCCAGTGATGATTGAAAAAAAAAAAAAAAAGAACATGAAACTGACATTGATTTATGCCTATTGTGGTTGAAGATGACATCATATTTTTTCACTTTTTTCATGGCAACATTTGAAGGCCAAGGTCTGCATACAAGATCAAATGACAGAGGGACTAAAGCTTATCATGATTTTTATAGCATGTATTGATAAGGAGAACTGCATTTCCACCTCACCCTTTCTTTTGTACTCATGGAAGATGCCATTATGCTGCAGCATAATGGTTAGTGCACTGGACTCTGGCTGGAGAGGTCTGGGTTTGAGACCTGGCCAGGTCATTCTGTTGTGTTCTTCAACAAAACACTTCATTCTCACAATGCGTCTCTCTACCCAGGAGTATGAATGGATACTGGCCAATTGTCAGGGAAGTCTGATAAAATGCTTGGGAGTAACCTAGTGATGGACCAGCATTCCATCTGGGGGGAGTTGTAATACTCCTTGTTGCTTCATGCTATGAAAACCCAGATAAGCTCCTCTTGAATCAGGGCCACTTAGCTAGAGAAACGACTTCATCTTTTTTTCTTTGCACTCAGGTGGAGAAAGGCATTATAAGGTTGAGTCAAGTGTCTTGCATGAGAACAAGACACAAACAAAAATTAACAACTAATGTGGCTTATTTACCTCTTTCAGCATTTATTTCTTAACTCCTCCAAACTGACTTGAAGATTTCAAAATTGTTGTTAGGAGGTAACTGTTGTAAAAGGAATAATTATCTCGGTTAGAAAGTAATATTTACCCTGATCTCTATTGGTGCAAAATCTGATATATAGAAAATGAATTGTAGCTAGTTGGTTAAACTGTTGTGACCTGTTTTTGATGATGACCATTCCAGACAAATAACAGTTATCTAGAACACACTCTTTGTAAATGCCTCACATTTCAAATACATGTAAAAAAAAGTTGGAAAAAAAAAAAGGTTTGGACAAGGATGGTTAATTTAGTACACAGACTGCAAAATTAAAATAAACTTGAAAAATAAGATCTGATTCTTAAATAACAAGCCTACAGGCCTCAGTGACATCATGACATGCTGAAAAGGATTCAAGTTTGTGGAGAGCAATTTACAATACATTTATACTTAAAGAAGTCACATTTTAATTTCTTTCCACACTCAGTCTGCTGACTGAAAATCCCAATGATGAACCTAGTTGAATTTTATAAAACTAAATCAGTTGCAAGGGGCTTGAAAGTAATTAACTTACTTTTTCAACCCTTTGACTCCCAAGATCTCATTAGTAATTCTCCTTACTGTCTGCCCAACAATTCTTTTGATGTCAGTTCTGAGAAGTTGGGTATTGGATCAGCTATTAATCCCCTAATTGATATTTTTCTTTATTCTTATCACTTGTCTACTTGATATTGTACTGATATTGTAAGGATAGATTCTTTCCTAGTCACTTATGGGGTTAAAGGGTCAAGTGAACCGAGGGTCTTGTGAAGTTTCTCATTATTTACCTGTCTCACAGCATCTTGCAGCTCAAGATTGTTTACAATCTCATCTGGAATCTGACGAACAACTCTTCTCTTATTTGCTCCTATTTCTTGAATAACAGGGAATGTAAGGCATTTCAATAACAGTGACTATTTTTTTTTAATCCCTTGACAATATTTGCTCAAGGAACAGAAAGTTTGATCGGAATATTTTCAGCAAGATTTCCGTACAGTCCCATACAATTGTAAAACAAAGGTAATCTATTGTTTTCGCCATCGTTTTCTTTCAGTTATCCAAGATATGTATGCATAATGAAGAATGGAGCTGAGCGGAAATCTTACCATATTATCCCCCAGGGATCAGAGACTTAGGCATGTATACTGGGTCCAGGGCTGGGGATTTCGACTAGTATATCAAATTATAAGTAACAGTGCAGTAACAGTGTTTAATTAAGACAAAACAAACCAAAACTAAGCAAAAAAAAAACTCAGTTTTCATCCATTTATTGGGCTTAGGATACATATTAAAGTACGACATGAACGTAAAAATTATATCGTGTGCACCTAAAGGAAAGGAATACGACAAAAAAAAGGAAGAGAAAGGAAGAAAATGCGTTAAAAATGGGTTTGAGAGTGGGAACGATTACAATTCTGTTCCCTCTACGTAAACCTGTGCACGTGCATAGTGAATTACAAGCATATCAACTACATTGTACCTACGAGTTTTTCAGTCATCTTTCCAGCATTACACTTAGTTCCCACAAATCTCCTTCTTCTGTTATTCTCGGCAGAAACTCGCGTACAACTCGCTTTGTCCTCTAAAGCGCAGCCTACTGATGCCTCGGCCATGTTTGGTAGGTAAACCATGTTTCACCGCATATGAGGGATTTAGGGCTGTGACTAAAAGCGGGACTGAGACGTGGGGACTGGGACTCGGGGACGTGGGACTCGGGGACGTGAACAAACCTGATTTTTGCGCTGAATTTGTAAAGTATAATTTTCGGTGGTCTCGAGAAAAGAGTAATATGCTGGAGAGCTTGTCTGTAGTAGCCGATGATTTCCAGCGTCCATGGTTCGGCTGCATTTGTTTGCTAGCCTGTTTGACCGTGAGAACTCTGGGTACAGAATAATTTCAACGCAGGGGGTTTTAAACATCGTGAGCAGCCATGGAGGACTTTCTTGGTAAGTAACTGTGTTTTCTTCCTTATTATTTTTCAGAAAGGATAAGGCACGGATCGAGAAGAAAACACAGTTACCTACCAGGAAACTGTTTCAAGACCCCTTGCGTTGAAACTATTCTATACCCAGAGTTCTCACAGTCAAATAGGCAAGCAAACATGTCCGGCCGAACCATGGACTACTACTAACAAGCTCTCCAGCATAATATATAGATTTAGCCAAGCCTAAAAGCGGAGCTCGCATTTTTTTTTCCCGCACGTCTCAAGGGCACAACGCCTTGCTCCGGCCACGACTAGAACCTGGGTAGTCTGACTCGGAGCCCAGTGCACTGACCACTGGACTACTGAACAAAGCCTGGTATTGGCGTCCCCACGATCACAGTTGACTACGCATGTTAAAAGTAGCACCTTGTACGGTCGTACGATCGTACATCCAATTTTTTTCGGCTTGATGGGTTACTACTATTTTGTAATATATAGATTTAGCCAAGCCTAAAAGCAGAACTCGCATTTTTTTCCGCACGTCTCAAGGGCACAACGCCTTGCCCTGGCCAGGACTAGAACCTGGGTCGTCCGACTCGGAGCCCAGTGCACTGAACACTGGACTACTGGACAAAGCCGTGGTGTTAGCGTGCCCGCGGTACAGTTGACCACTTTCACAAAACGAACGAACGAGGCTAAGCGAGAGAGTGAGTTTGTTTATTATATACGAACTGAGATTTTCTCGAAATTCAAAGTGATTAATCAAGTCGCTTTTACAAGTATCCACTTAGGTTTGAAAGCTAATTCTATGGAACTAACAAAAAAAGTGCCTTACAAGTTAAATCAAGGCTGGAAATGGTAAAATTAAATACTGAAATGAATTAACTAAGTTTACAGCATGACAGTTTATTAGCAACGAATTAATTTTCATTCAAAAATATCCTAAAAAAAAGGAGGAAGAGCTTGACAAAAATAAGTACTTAGCTTTTCAACGAAGCTGACTCTTTCTATGTCAAAGGTGGACTCATGTAGTGTCTTCGTCGTCTGAAAAGTCAAATATGCATGTTATTCCTCTATAAGTTTGTTGTTTATGTGCTTCTGTTGAAGACGAGGACGACTTGATGTTGAAATTTCTTCCGTAAAGCACAGCACCCTCGAATAGCCCTGCTGCTGTCGGCGTTTGACTTTGTTGTTACGTTGTTTCGACAAGAGTGTGTTTCAGTTTGAACTATTGAAGTCGGGCCGCTCAATATTCTTGACATACTTTTCCATTGTTTTTTTGTGAAAGATGACTGTAGTTGTAAGTACTCTGCACATTTTTGTGTCCTGATAACTGCATTATATATGATTAGAAGGAATACCCTTATCATTCAATGTTTGAATCATTCGTTTTCACGCACTGTGGTTCGTAAGGTGAGAGTTGTCAAGACCGTCTTTTTCAGCTATTGTTTTCGTGAGACTGTTAAGTTTGTTAACTCCCATTGCATTGGCTTTGAACCAACTTTTATCAGAGTTTTTTGTAGTATGATTAACACCCGATAAAGGGGTGCATTTGGTTTGTTCTGGACTGTGGTCTCTTTTCAGAATAGATTTGAACACAACAACAGCATCTCGTTCGTGCAGTAAATCTGGAGTCGCGAAAGCTTTAGGTTTGATAGGTCGGACTATAAGTGAATCAGCTTCACTTCTGGTTTTAGTTTGTCTTTCAGTGACCTATAAGAGCGTGCGAACTATCTCAATTATCTTATAACCGTTTGTAGTTTTGTCTTGGATCGTGAAAATCACACCCGCTAGAAAACGAAAAGTTCACGAGGACATTGTGATGAAAATCAAACCATTCCAAAGGGATGGACCTTGAAGCCTTAGGTTCCCTGATAAGAGGAAATAAATGTTTCATTTTTGCATGCTCAAATCCATCTGAAGTTGAAAAAGGGCGATGTGCAAAACCGAAATAGATTCACTGCAGAGTTAACTACGGATTGGTTTTCCATATCAGTCTGAAAAGTTGATTATCGCGTGCAGTTAGCTTACCGTTCAAAGAAAGAAGCTTTGGTTCTACTGGTATCGATCTTGGGATGAAAATCTTCTACTGGGATAGACACAGAAGCCTGACGTTCCCTGTTAAAAGGAATGAAATAAGTTATTTTTACATGTTCAATTCCATCAGTGGTTATAAAAGAGTGATGTACAAATCTGAAATTCATTCGCTAGAGTTGGAACACTCACATCGTTTGAGGAAATGCTGATTCGCTCTCCATATCTCCCTCTCATTAATTCTCCCTTATTTTTTTCTCAGAGGGCACGGTAACGTATCCTACAATCTGAATGGTTCTTTGTGCGGTCCGTATCCGTTTTTCCCGACGGGCAGTATTTCTAAGCAAAGACGTCGGTCACTAACTCAAACCTATTACTAACTTATGAATCCTCTCTTTTCTCTCTCTCAAATCACCTTGGTTGACAGAAAAATATTGGTTTCGAAATTAATTTGTATAAGCTAAAGTGCCATTAAATTGGTTGATAAGCGGCCTAAAACCTGTCTGTAATTAATTTCAATCCTTCACAAAAAATACTTAGAAAGTTAAAAGGTGAGGTATTTGGTCAAAATTGAATTAATCGATGGAAACTTCATTCATTTAACATGGCTAGAAATCGAGGTCAGTCAGCGGCTGATGTCGCGGACGCAACACGAGCTGCGTTTCACCTTACTGCGTCTGCGCATCCCACTAAAATCAAACATCAAAAGATGTCGGAAATTACCTTTTACAAAAGCGCTCGATAGATAAATCCCCAACTTCCATTTTAGAAATGAATCAAATGGAGGTGTATCAGACATTTTGCAGCGCTGATAACTTCTTTATTATTTTCTTTCCGAGATATTGCTTAAGAAGCTGTTAAAATCTTGTCCAAGTAAGAAGCTTACTATTTTGTTTTTCAAGTCAAATTATTTTCGCGCCAATGCTGCAATCTATGTCAATCTTTGAGCCCTCAGTAGCTGCCCTGTAGCGGTATTGTCCATAACAGGCTAGGTTACTATGTTTTTACAAAATGGCGATCGAAGAGTTCTTCGATAGGGAGTTACTACATCACGGGCGACGAGCGGGGATAGAAAAAACGACCCAAATACGAGTGGTCAGCGATGAAACAACTTTAATACCTCATATATAGACAGATCATTTGTAGTATCAGGAAACAATCGTGTTGTAAAGCCGAAGTGTAAACAGTTTACTTCGCTAAATAAAATGTTAAGCAATTCAAAAGTGTTGATTGTACATAAATCTTTTACTGCTTTAATAAACAATGAAGGCATCGGTGGCATCCGAAAGGTACCAAGAAGAATTAAATGTACGTTTTGTAGTTGCAGAAAACAATCGTGTTGTAAAGCCGAAATGTTACCAAGTTACACTTCGCTACTTAAAAAGTTAAGCAATTTTCCTCAAGCTTTAACTGGAACAATACTTTTAATGCTCTATTAACCAACGGAGGCATCGGGAAAGGCATTGGTGACACCGGGAAAGGCATCAAGAAGAATGATATTAACGTTATGCAACTTGTTGTGTGACGAAAAAAACGTATCTTGACTTGTTCAAAGCACTAATCACAGTTGGCTTCCTTTTCACTTGAATTTTGTATCCACAACCTAAGATGAGAAATTTAAAATTTCTATCAGCAGAACTTCTTTTACTGCATATTATATCTATTCAATCGCCCCCCAATTCACGTGGAAAAAAGGCAAGTAGGAAAACACTGAGCTTCGAGAAACAGCCATGTTAAGGCTTATGTATTTACCATTCCTTAAATATTTATAATCAAGACCACTCGTTTAGGAGACCTTTTCTCAAAAGACCACACGTGCAAATAATTCTGTTTTCCGTTCGAAATGTTTTTCTCCTATTCAATTGAACAACTGACTTAGCGTTTAAGCCGAGAAAAAAATCACAAAGTTTGAATTCTGGGATGTTGTCCACTGTTGGCTCCATCAAGTTACGATTCTGCACCATTGACGCTCGTGAAAATCTATCTTAATTGACTACCAAGGACTGTATTTCTTGTCTTGCAAATTAAGGTCTGTACATGACATTAAGTTAATCATCTGGTTCATTGTTATAGTCAGCTTTAAAATTTAAACTCTACTTGTACTGACAAGAAGCCACCCTAAGGGCAGGTGAAATGTTGCGTAAGCGTCTCCGCGAAAGGCACATCCAGACAACTTGCATGGAAAACCTGGCCATAGCTATCTCACCCAAGCCAATCCTCTCCATCGTCGTCTTTGCAAATCTTACAGACCGCGGTATTTCTCCTATAATTGAACAAAAGATATGGGACGTCAAAGAATTCAGCCACAACCTTGTATCCCACGTTGGTATGTACACAAACGAAAAAAAGTGGAATTGCGTACCTTGTCGTTTTGTACGTGGCGTCCATCAGGGCCAGTTCACTACCATATCTTTCAAGCATTCGTTGTTGCCATGGCTCTTGATGTACAAAGAGGAAGGTTTCCTTAGGAGTTCTAGGTCTTGGTTCATCTTTTTCGTTAATGACAGCGTCTCTGGTACGGTAAAAGAAGTTGCTTTTGGGAGACTTAGTTTGCCAATCTTCTATTTTTTTACCCAATGCTTCTTGGTCGTCATCGCAATACTTCACTGCAGAAATCGCCTTGGCAATGTGGTTTCGCAAGTCCTGGCGACAAAGGTAATATCGCCTATTTGTTTTCTTTGGCCTTCGTTCCTCGGGATGGCCTGAAAATAGATCCTCCCGAACATATTTATCAAGAGACCTTTGCACCTCAGAAAGGTTAGTTACATTTTGCTTTACGAGGTCGTAGATTTTGTCAACTACACGTTTATCGACGTATTGTCCTATCGTGGACGAGTCCCCAACAGGCTGGTTGACATGGGAAGAGCTTAACGGGATCTTTACGTGGAACCGAGTCGAAGTACGGAAACTAAACCCTAAGTCACTCTTCGATTTGGCATTGATTTCTTTTAGAATAGCCTTCTTAGCCATCACCAAGCTGTTATCTGATAGGAACTTTGCTTTGTCGATGAAGTAATCGTTGTACACCCGAATACATCGAATCTGCATGACTGCCGGGCAATCCAATTTTCTCGGCGAATTCTGCAAGTGTATTCTAGTTTTTCTTGCATAGTCGTGTACATTAGCGTAGTCACTCTTGCAGGTATAACTTCCTCGGGCATCCTAATTGGTACAGAAGATTTTAATACAGGTGTGTTCTACGAGAGCAAAATGAAATTACATTCTTCTCCCAGCTGCGATATCATCTGTGATTTTTACTGACTTCACTACTATTGCCAATACCCTTCCCCCTCATATTTCTTTGGGTAAATTGGTTATGAAACATATAACTTAAAACTCCTGTAACATTTTGATCCTCGTAAAAAGAAAATTAATCAGTCCATTTGAATAAGCTTAAATTCAACCTCTTGACTCTCAGTTTCCGTTATCATTTCTCGATTGACCTCTTTTTTTACTTAAAATTTGAATGTTTACTAATCCATTTACTGTAATTGTAACCAACCTTTGTGGATCCATGTATACAATGTCGAGTTTCACTGCTAGAGATTGAAAAGGGGTGGCCAAACAACTGTATGAGGACATTTCCGCGGTTGTTTTCAAGTACGGGAGGTGCTGTCAAATGAAATCAGATAGAGTTGTTAAGCAACATGCCTTATTTCCGGTTTACGTGTAACGGTGTCAATAAGAGCCAGACCTTTGACCCAAACCTTTGCACCAAAGCCACTGTTCGCTGTTTTTAAACCAAATAGACCTTTTAGGTAGAGATAAATGAATAAAAAAAATAACAACAGCAATAACAAAAAACACAAAGAAACTAAAATGAAATATAAATAGGTAGTTCAGACGCAGCATCTCGCAAATCGCGTAAGACTGCCTTTGAAGAAATTTACCATAAACTCTGAAAGACGGCGATTCTTCTCAATTAAATTATCCCTGAATTAGGAGAGTCAGGATAGGAAACCGGGATCTGTGCACTTTAAAACACTGAGAGATTATATACCTGTTTGAGAAAATCTGTTGTGGTTTTTCTCTTTTGAATGGCTTTCTGTAAGTACATAACACGTGGAGTTCAATGCCTGAAATGAAACTAACAGATCATCCATCTCTGCTCTGTTTCCCTCGAAATATCCAAAACAATAATTGCCTTCAACAGAAAAGCCATTGAGATGTTCCTTCAAAAAGTCGATCTCTAAATTTCTTAACATTGTTGGCTTTTGGTCTTCATCCATGGCAAAATCTTCCAGGAAAAGCAAACTACAGTGCGAAAACCAAGTTCCTGCCAAATTTGATTGACATTTTTGACAACCGGAAATTATGATACTTTTTTTTCGTCACGCACGTCACGCAGCTAGCTACAAACCATATATATAATTATTCTTGGCGCCTTTCCGAATGCCACTGACTCCCTCTCCGAAGCCTCCATTGTTTATTAAAGCAGTAAGAGATATGAGTTCAATCAACACTTTTGAAAAATTGCTTAAACTGTGAAATAAACTGTTAACATTTCGGCTTTACAACACGATTGTCTCTGGAACAACAAATTTTATGTCTCTATATGAAGTATAAAAGCTGTTTCACCGCTGACCGCTCATGTTTGGGTCGTTTTTTCTATCCCCGCTCGTCGCCCGTGATGTAGTAACTCCCTCTTCCGATATGTTTCAGATCTTATAATTATTAGTTTTTGAGTCAACGTCTCCACTGGGAACAAGACCCATAAGAAAAAACATTTTTTTGGACTTTTGGAGGTCGTTTGGTAGCGTGGATTCACACTTTTATGACTTCAAATAGCCTTCAATTAGAAGGTCGGCTTTCGAAGAGATCGAACAGACGTGGGCAATTGATAAAACAACCCTTGTTGTGGCTGCAGGAGAAGCTTTAGCTGACCAACATAAGCCATTTTAAGATACTTAGGGCACCAAAAAGGTTTAAAGTTTCTTCGACTGGGCAGATCGTAGCGAAATCGTAAGAGTTTGAGAACGGAGGTGAGTGATCTGGACACTCTTCTAATACATTTCAGACGAGGGCATTTTTAGTACACGCTTCCAGAAAATTACTGTGTCTGATTTTCAAAATTTTCCCACAGAAAGCCTTATGCAGCCGCCATATTTAAACTTCGTAATTTGTCTTTTATGTGCATGCTTAGCCGCCATGATGTCTTCGATTTCTAGCCATGATATCCTAGTTCTCTCAAACAATTTGTTCGTTGTAAAAGGACGAGCGAAGTTTTCAGTTCTACGACAAATATATACGCATTAAATCCCCTTGTGTCTCGTTGAAGTGTCTCATTCGAATTTAGATTTTGTGTGAAGGAAAGACCAGATTTACACACGCCATTGCAGCAAACAAACGAGCAAACTCTTACAACTTCAAAATAGAAAATTTGAATTTACTTGCAATTATTTTCCTCGCCATTTACTTCATGAGCAGCAGTAAATCTTCGCACATGAATTAATCGTCGACGAGAGTGAATAATACTTTCCGTCAGATCATTGACTGTTTTTGAAGAACACATTGTCGTGACAGTCCTTGCTAAACTAGTTTGGTTGTTTTTTCAAAAGTGTACATGCCCTTTTTGTTTCTTACGCGCTCTTCAATTAACTTGTGTCAGATTGTGACAGATACTTGTAAAAATGTTTCAAAGTTTGTTAGGAAGCCTTTTAAATCACCCTTATCTTATTCATTACGTACATGGAAATATTTTTGATGCAGCATCTCGCTTTAATTTGCATCACCTCTATTTTAACTATCATTTACCCGCTCAAATATTGTTCAATTTATGGAGGATCCTGCTGTTATTACAGCCCTAAATCATTCGGGATGTTTTGGAAGGAATTTAGTTCAGTTTAAGGAAAAAAATAAAGATGTTATTCACCAGTCTAAGTCAGTCCGTATTGGGAAAAACTGTGCCTACTGTCTTGAGTACCGCCCGAGGCCGTGGGCTGGCAAATAACATATATTTATTTGATGCTACTTCAGCAGCAACGAAACCAACTTAAACTGATTTGCACCATAAACTCCAGTGTGTCCGCGGACTCATTGTAGTTGTAGAAAACATAGTAATTTCTTTTGCCATCGAGTATGATCATGTTGGAATACATGTAATACATACTACTACTCTTTGTGGAAGCCACAAACAGCGCTAAAATACACAACTGAACAACAGCCATTTTCCTCATCAAAGAGGGGCCTCGCCTTCACTGAGAAACAGCAGCCTTGAATGACCGTGTATTTTCGTAATTTGCCGTTTTAGAGCCTTTTTTCTAATTACTTACGTTGTCAATATCTTTTAGTGGTATATTTGGTATTTTTACCTTTGTTTTGGCTTCAAAACAAGCTAAGTGCAAAAACAGAGAACAGGAAGCAGCAACTAGAGGAAAAAAAAGATATGCGAAGAGAATATTCAAGTGGAAAGTTTTCAGTGATAACGGGATGGGAAGCCAAGGAAACCAGTTGTTTATTTCCTTTTTACGGTGAATCTGAATAGATCAGAATTGAATCATGCAAAAGCTGGAAAATTTGGTAACTTGAACAGATAAGCACGGATATCTTAACCACTATTCCGATAAAGAGAAGTGATAAACTGCAAGCGAATGAAGTTAAAGAAGGGTACAAAATACATAGTTAAAAAAGTGACATCTTAACCAGCTGAAAATTAGCCAGCGATATCTGAGAAACATCCAAAAAGCAAAATCTATCTAAATTTAGGCAATTGGTCGGTAATTTTGGTAATTAATCAATTACCTTCGCTTTCAAGCAATATTTACACAAAGTTTCCCCAATTTGAATACATATGTACTTGACTTAACGTTTAAATATGTCAGTTGTCAATATATCTGATGACTCTTAAGTTCAGGAAATTTAATCAAGCCACCTCACTGTTTGTTTATCTTGAAAAATGTAGCCTCACTTTGAAAGTTTCTCATTTTGCAATCAGTGTCACCGAGTTCTTTCGATGATATGACCCCTGCGTTAATTTCAAAATCGACTTGATTAACTCGGCATTTTTACTAGGGACCAGCGTTTGCGCAGGGCACAGCAAAAGGGCAACTAAATGTCATTTTTTAAAAATAAATTAATTACCCTGCCTTCGAGACCTAGGCAGCATGATTTTTGTTTTCGTTCAGCCGCAACGAACAAACGGTTTCTTCAGTTTTGTAATGTAGCGAAAAAACAGAAAAAAACAGTATTTTTGTTACTGCCTTGAATTGTGAGTTTTGATTTGAGGTTACTGTCAACAAGATCTGGTCAAATTTCAAACTTTCATTTACTCTTTGTTTAGAGAAAACATTGAAATTAAATTTGCTGGGGAAAAAACAAACTTTTAAAACTTTCTTCAATACTTTATAAGCTTTTCAGTGATATACAGTTTTCCAAGTGTTTCTTTGAAAGTAGGGCGCGTAGAACAAAATGTTTTTTTCCAGAATTTTTCCTTGTTCCCTTACATTTCGATGTTTTCTGTGCATTTTGTTGCATATTTGTCGTCTTTACTTGAACTCCCTCGACTAGGCCACACAGTTCATAGTCATCAAGGCAGGCAAAAGAGTGCTAGTTCCTTTTTTTCCTCCTTGTTCCTCACTGGGGAAGGGATGGAAGCCAAACCCTAGATCAAAAATTAGCACATACTCCTCCAATTCCAATATTTATCACTTACACTTGAGATTTCTGTGCGAGTATTGGGAAAACTTTGATCCACTCCGTCCGTTTTCTTTTTTTTTCTTTTCCTTTTCTTGTTTAGTATTGTGTTAATAAAAATAATGTTTCCCTGATAATAGGAGAGGATTGCAATAAAAACCTAACAGCAGAAGCCATGACACCTTTCATGAGCATCGCCTTACTTGTTGCCCTGTTCTTGCTCAACTCAGATCGCATTCAGAAAGCCATTGAGATATGCAGCGAATGTTTGATTTTGCTAACTTGCACCGATCAAAACAGCAAAGACCACTTTGATTCAGCACTGCTACAATTTTACAGCGACATCTATACCATTCTTTTCAGCGCTTATCATCATATCTCTGACTACATAAGTGCGGAAAGATACGGAAGGAAACTGTTTGACTTATACAGAGAGTATGGAATTATGCTTTATAAACTTGGAGAAAGCCTAAAAGCAAAGGAATATGTTGAGAGGGCCCTTGCCATAACAACCAAAATTGGCGACAGAAGCGGAGAAGCATCATGTTATGGAAACTTGGGTACTGTGTTTGTGTCGCTTGGCCAATACGACAAGGCTGAAGAGTATCTCCAAAAAGCGCTTGTCATCACAACTGAAATTGGCAACCGAAAGGGGAACGCAACTAACTATGGAAACCTAGGTACTTTGTTTAGGTCGCTTGGCCAATACGACAAGGCTGAAGAGTATCTCCAAAAAGCGCTTGTCATCACAACTGAAATTGGCGACAGAGAAGGGGAAGCATCATGTTATGGAAACCTAGGTACTGTGTTTAGGTCGCTTGGCCAATACGACAAGGCTGAAGAGTATCTCCAAAAAGCGCTTGTCATCACAACTGAAATTGGCGACCGAAAAGGGGAGGCAACTAACTATGGAAACCTAGGTACTGTGTTTGAGTCGCTTGGCCAATACGACAAGGCTGAAGAGTATCTCCAAAAAGCACTTGTCATCACAACTGAAATTGGCGACAGAGAAGGGGAAGCATCATGTTATGGAAACCTAGGTACTGTGTTTAGGTCGCTTGGCCAATACGACAAGGCTGAAGAGTATCTCCAAAAAGCGCTTGTCATCACAACTGAAATTGGCGACAGAGAAGGGGAAGCATCATGTTATGGAAACCTAGGTACTGTGTTTGAGTCGCTTGGCCAATACGACAAGGCTGAAGAGTATCTCCAAAAAGCACTTGTCATCAAAACTGAAATTGGCGACAGAAAAGGGGAGGCAACTAACTATGGAAACCTAGGTACTTTGTTTAGGTCGCTTGGCCTATACGACAAGGCTGAAGAGTATCTCCAAAAAGCGCTTGTCATCACAACTGAAATTGGCGACAGACAAAATGAAGCATCATGTTATGGAAACCTAGGTACTGTGTTTGAGTCGCTTGGCCAATACGACAAGGCTGAAGAGTATCTCCAAAAAGCGCTTGTCATCAAAACTGAAATTGGCGACCGAAAAGGGGAGGCAACTAACTATGGAAACCTAGGTACTGTGTTTACGTCGCTTGGCCAATACAACAAGGCTGAAGAGTATCTCCAAAAAGCACTTGTCATCACAACTGAAATTGGCGACAGAGAAGGGGAAGCATCATGTTATGGAAACCTAGGTACTGTGTTTGAGTCGCTTGGCCAATACGACAAGGCTGAAGAGTATTTCCAAAAAGCGCTTGTCATCACAACTGAAATAGGCGACCGAAAAGGAGAGGCAACTAACTATGGAAACCTAGGTACTGTGTTTACGTCGCTTGGCCAATACGACAAGGCTGAAGAGTATCTCCAAAAAGCGCTTGTCATCACAACTGAAATTGGCGACAGAGAAGGGGAAGCATCATGTTATGGAAACCTAGGTACTGTGTTTAGGTCGCTTGGCCAATACGACAAGGCTGAAGAGTATTTCCAAAAAGCGCTTGTCATCACTACTGAAATAGGCGACCGAAAAGGAGAGGCAACTAACTATGGAAACCTAGGTACTGTGTTTACGTCGCTTGGCCAATACGACAAGGCTGAAGAGTATCTCCAAAAAGCGCTTGTCATCACAACTGAAATTGGCGACAGAGAAGGGGAAGCATCATGTTATGGAAACCTAGGTACTGTGTTTAGGTCGCTTGGCCAATACGACAAGGCTGAAGAGTATCTCCAAAAAGCGCTTGTCATCAAAACTGAAATTGGCGACAGAGAAGGGGAGGCAACTAACTATGGAAACCTAGGTACTGTGTTTACGTCGCTTGGCCAATACGACAAGGCTGAAGAGTATCACCAAAAAGCGCTTGTCATCAGAACTGAAATTGGCGACAGAGGAGGGGAAGCATCATGTTATGGAAACCTAGGTACTGTGTTTAGGTCGCTTGGCCAATACGACAAGGCTGAAGAGTATTTCCAAAAAGCGCTTGTCATCAAAACTGAAATTGGCGACCGAAAAGGGGAGGCAACTAACTATGGAAACCTAGGTACTGTGTTTGAGTCGCTTGGCCAATACGACAAGGCTGAAGAGTATCTCCAAAAAGCACTTGTCATCACAACTGAAATTGGCGACAGAGAAGGGGAAGCATCATGTTATGGAAACCTAGGTACTGTGTTTAGGTCGCTTGGCCAATACGACAAGGCTGAAGAGTATCTCCAAAAAGCGCTTGTCATCACAACTGAAATTGGCGACAGAGAAGGGGAAGCATCATGTTATGGAAACCTAGGTACTGTGTTTGAGTCGCTTGGCCAATACGACAAGGCTGAAGAGTATCTCCAAAAAGCACTTGTCATCAAAACTGAAATTGGCGACAGAAAAGGGGAGGCAACTAACTATGGAAACCTAGGTACTTTGTTTAGGTCGCTTGGCCTATACGACAAGGCTGAAGAGTATCTCCAAAAAGCGCTTGTCATCACAACTGAAATTGGCGACAGACAAAATGAAGCATCATGTTATGGAAACCTAGGTACTGTGTTTGAGTCGCTTGGCCAATACGACAAGGCTGAAGAGTATCTCCAAAAAGCGCTTGTCATCAAAACTGAAATTGGCGACAGAGAAGGGGAAGCATCATGTTATGGAAACCTAGGTACTGTGTTTGAGTCGCTTGGCCAATACGACAAGGCTGAAGAGTATCTCCAAAAAGCACTTGTCATCAAAACTGAAATTGGCGACAGAAAAGGGGAGGCAACTAACTATGGAAACCTAGGTACTTTGTTTAGGTCGCTTGGCCTATACGACAAGGCTGAAGAGTATCTCCAAAAAGCGCTTGTCATCACAACTGAAATTGGCGACAGACAAAATGAAGCATCATGTTATGGAAACCTAGGTACTGTGTTTGAGTCGCTTGGCCAATACGACAAGGCTGAAGAGTATCTCCAAAAAGCGCTTGTCATCACAACTGAAATTGGCGACCGAAAAGGGGAGGCAACTAACTATGGAAACCTAGGTACTGTGTTTACGTCGCTTGGCCAATACGACAAGGCTGAAGAGTATCTCCAAAAAGCGTTTGTCATCACAACTTAAATTGGCGACCGAAAAGGGGAGGCAACTAACTATGGAAACCTAGGTACTGTGTTTAGGTCGCTTGGCCAATACGACAAGGCTGAAGAGTATCTCCAAAAAGCACTTGTCATCAAAACTGAAATTGGCGACAGAGAAGGGGAAGCATCATGTTATGGAAACCTAGGTACTGTGTTTGAGTCGCTTGGCCAATACGACAAGGCTGAAGAGTATCTCCAAAAAGCGCTTCTCATCACAACTGAAATTGGCGACAGAGGAGGGGAAGCATCATGTTATGGAAACCTAGGTACTGTGTTTGAGTCGCTTGGCCAATACGACAAGGCTGAAGAGTATCTCCAAAAAGCGCTTATCATCACAACTGAAATTGGCGACCGAAAAGGGGAGGCAACTAACTATGGAAACCTAGGTACTGTGTTTAGGTCGCTTGGCCAATACGACAAGGCTGAAGAGTATCTCCAAAAAGCGCTTGTCATCAAAACTGAAATTGGCGACCGAAAAGGGGAGGCAACTAACTATGGAAACCTAGGTACTGTGTTTACGTCGCTTGGCCAATACGACAAGGCTGAAGAGTATCTCCAAAAAGCGCTTGTCATCAGAACTGAAATTGGCGACAGAGGAGGGGAAGCATCATGTTATGGAAACCTAGGTACTGTGTTTGAGTCGCTTGGCCAATACGACAAGGCTGAAGAGTATTTCCAAAAAGCGCTTGTTATTACAACTGCAATTGGCGACAGAGGAGGGGAAGCAGCAGCTCTTGGACACCTTGGAATTCTGTTTAGAACTGTTGGTGATTTTGAAGCTTCGGAAGTATGCTTGGAGAAAGCTTTATTCATATCCAGAGATATTGGAGATGGAAGAAGAGAGTTCGAGATCCTTCTAGGTTACGCCGTTTTGTATTTATATCAATATAAAATCAAAGACATCCTGTCGTGTCTTCATCTGTGCATTGAAAAGTATGAGGAGCTGAGATATTTCTTGGGCGCCAATGATCAGTTCAAAACATCATTTCTGGAGCACACAGGAATATTTCCCTACAAACTGCTTTGTACTTTGCTTTGTGGCACCGGAAATGCTCGGGATGCTATTTATGTTGAGGAGTTGGGTCGAGCTAGAGGCCTATCAGACTTAATGGCAGAGAAGTACTCGGTTGAAACGCACATCTCTGCCAATCCACAATCTTGGTTTGGCATTGAGAACATTTTAAGAAAGAAAAATAACTGTACTTGTCTGTACATTTCTTATTTTCAGAATCGTCTGCATTTGTGGATCTTGAAAACAAGTGGAGTCCTTCACTATAGAAGAGTATCACCAGAAGAGAATCTAGTTCAGGCTGGTTTACCCAAAGATTTGTCTGTGAGTCAATTTTTGGATGATAATTTCCGGAGTCTTGGTATTTTGCCCACTAAAGATTGTGAAGATCGGTCTTTAAATACGATTAAATTGCAACTTCTCTCCCCCGCGCAAAAGAGCTCAGCAAGATTGCGACTCCTGGAGGAGGACGAGGCCGAGGACGAGGACGAGAAAGTGATTTCAAGTCTATATTTGTGTTACAAAATGTTCATTGCCCCCGTTTATGATTTGCTTGATGAGCCTGAAGTCATTATTGTTCCTGACCGCAGGTTGTACAAAGTTCCCTTTGCTGCCCTGAGTGAAAGGGAAGGAGCCGAATACTTGTCAGAGACTCATAAGATCCGTATCATTCCTTCGTTGACAACACTCAAGAACATTCAAGATAGACCAGAGGACTATCACAGCGACACTGGTGCCTTGGTAATAGGCAATCCCAAGGTTAATTGGCTGCAACCATTGCCAGCTGCAAGAAAGGAAGCGGAGATGGTCGGACGACTGGTGGGTGTTCCGCCTCTAGTTGAAGAGCAAGCAACGAAGCAGGCGGTACTTGATCGGATAAGTTCAGTGAGCTTGATACATTTTGCTGCCCATGGTAACGCGGAAAGGGGAGAAATTGCACTCTCCCCCATTCCTACTCCCAACAGTCAAAACGCTATCCCACCGAAGGAAGCTTACATGTTGACGATGGCTGATGTCTCACGAGTGAAAGTCAGAGCTAAACTGGTGGTACTTAGCTGCTGTCACAGTGGAAGTGGAGAGATAAGAGCCGAAGGAGTTATAGGAATTGCCCGTGCGTTCTTAGGATCTGGTGCTCGCTCGGTATTGGTTGCGCTGTGGGCCATTCCAGACTCAGCAACAGAGAAGCTGATGAGTCGGTTCTACGAACACCTCATTGAAGGAGAAAGTGCCAGTGAATCCCTTCATCAGGCCATGAAGTGGATGAGAAAAAACGGCTTGAACCAAATTTCTGAGTGGGCTTCGTTTACGCTGATTGGAGATGATGTGAGACTCGAGTTTGACAAGCAGAGGTAAGACTCCGTGAGAACAGGTATTTCATAAATTAAAGTTAAATTAGATGTGAAGTTGGCTATGACTTACTGGTCGTTGACTGGATGGGGATCCTTTGTTACCTTGAGCATCAGGCTAGTTTAATGTATATATATATGTACATAAATATAAATATATATATATATATATATATACGAAGTTCTGGAGAAGTGGATGAGAAAAAACGGCTTGAACAATAATATTATATAATATATATAAATTATAATAATATTATATATATGTACATAAATATAAATGTATACATATACTGTTGTTTCTATCTCCACTCTCTGGTGTAAAGTAAAGAATCTCACAGATGCCTCTCTACCAATGAGATACATATTATTTTCATATATCGTGCTTGGTGTAATTGTGTTTGCTTTATATCCAAAATATTAATTGAGGTAATAATAAATTGGGTTATTTCAAATTTTTTCTTGCAGGAAAAAAGACCCCGATAGAGTAAATAATGACAAGTACTCGAAGGGTACAGAGTTAAAAGACTTTTAGATGGATAAACTAAATAGAAATAAGTAGAGAAAATACTCTATCCGGTATTTCATCGACATTAAAAAAAAAGAGCTATCCCAGGTTAGGGGAGAGTTATTCCAATTTTTGGTGCTTTCTTTTCTAATATTCTTAGAAGGAGGTAATGGTTATGTACTCAACAATTTTGAGTTAGATCTCTGAAATATGGAAGAAATCCTGTCTTGGAATAAAGAGTTCATTTGTTGTAGAATAAGTTGATTCGTAACACCCTGTATGTAAGGAATAACAGCAAAACCAGTTGCTGGTTCCCTTTCATCAAGAGCGTTACTATTTGTAACTGGTTTTTGGCAGTTACGGAGAAAATTTTTGTCGCGATATTGCTGTTTGTCCATAACTACAACACAATTACCCTTGTCAGCAGATAATAAGAGCCGGTCCGGATTTTTTGAGGGCTATAAGCGCATTGAAAACATCCTTTTAAATGTTTTTGGGAGGAGGTTTAGATCGTGACGATGGCGGTTTGCTTCCTGACGCCTATTTACACCTCGTCAGAAAAATTAGTGATCATATAAAAGGACCTCTTGTTACAGCGTCTAGATCACCCCTGATGAAGGCACTAGACGAGAGTGTCGAAACGTTGGGTCTGTTCTTCGGGTACATACATTAAATCTACAAACCAGAGTAGCATCAAACTATGTCTGATTGACCACCTGGTTGCCGTGTGAACTATAATGTATTAGATAAGAAGGCATTTGTTTACCTTGGCTACTTTGATCACTGAACCAGTCGGCCTACAGTTGATGAAGTTCGAGATCTTTTGGTCGGTAACGGTCCATGGAAGCGCGCTTGGCTGTCATCTTCAGATCGCCTGATGTCCTGCTGATTGCGCCACTTCCGAACTATTGATTCAGAAATTCCGTATTCCCTCGCTTTCCCTCGATTGTTGTTAACAGCTTCAGCTTCAACTACGATTTTCAACTTGAAGTTGAGATCGTAAGGATGACGGCGAGTGTTTGGCATGATTGTGCTGAGAAAGTAAATTTGCGACTACTGATTGTTTTGATCGAATTGTTTTTATACTTTAAAACCATGTTTCCCGAGAGGGAAGGCTGAAAATTAATATGTACCGATAGGTACCGGTAGTCACATCATTAAATGTGTGACTTTTTTTGCCTTTTGTTTATCACTGTGATTAAATTTGTGACATTTTGCTTTTGTTTAATCAAGGCTTTTGTTTGTGAGCGTGGTCGCGTGTGCGACAATTCTGCTTTTATTAATTAACGGTAAAATAAAATCAATACGCGACTTTTTCGCTTTTTTGTAAGTTTATGAAAGAATTTACAATAAACTTGACCGATCTTTACTTCCCAAACAACGATGCACCTTATAACCGAGAATTTTAGCGATATTTTCAGGTTGAAAACATGCAATGATGAAGTTGCCGGATTGGGGGTGCGTCTTATAGCCGACTGCGCCTTATAACCGAATAACTACAGTATTGTGGAGGTAATTACCAGCACTGATCTAGTTCTTACCTGTTCTGCACTTTTCCATGGGGACCGTTTCCTGTGAAACGATCATAATCCATGTATTTTTGTTTTGAAAGGCACCAATTTTAAAACTAGAAAGTTTAGTCCAATTGCAATGTAATGAATCACTTGCTAACTTTACTTGCTCGAATTCTACTGAGGAATATTGGCCATCCGTTGTTTTTGTAAGGAACTCAGGAAAACGTTCTCTTGTGTGGCCCTCAGGCTTGGTAAGAAGTTATCATTTGCAGTTATGGCTGGATTAATCTGCTGCAAATTTACATTTATAAAATGAATGAGAGACAGTTGATTTTCATCATATTTTATATTTTTAATAAGGTTGACGTGGTGAGCATGGTCACCACATCCACACCTCATTGAAAGAGAAAGTGCCAGTGAATCCCTTCATCAGGCCATGAAGTGGATGAGAAAAAACGGCTTGAACCAAATTTCTGAGTGGGCTTCGTTTACGCTGATTGGAGATGATGTGGTACTCGAGTTTGACAAGCAGAGGTAAGACTCCGTGAGAACAGGTATTTCATAAATTAAAGTTAAATTAGATGTGAAGATGGCTATGACTTACTGGTCGTTGTCTGGATGGGGATCATTTGTTACCTTGAGCATCAGGTAACATAAATATACATAAATATACATAAATAGAAATATATATATATATATATATATGACTATACACACACTTTTTTTTCCTTTTTGAAGAGTTACTATCCCGCTCTCTGGTATAAAAGATAAAGTATAGAATCTCACAGATGCCTCTCTACCAATGAGATACAAGTAATAGCCAGTTATTTGTATATGTTGTTGCTTGGTGTAATTGTGTTTGCTTTATATCCAAAATGTTAATTGAGGTAATAATTAATTGGGTTATTTCAAATTTTTTCTTGCAGGAAAAAAGACCCCGATAGAGTAAATAATGACAAGTACTCGAAGGGAACAGAGTTAAAAGACTTTTAGATGGATAAATTATTAAAAATAAGTAGAGAAAATACTCTATCCGGTACTTCATCGAGATTCAAAAAAAAGAGCTATCCCAGGTTAGGGGAGATCTATTCCAATTTTTGGTGCTTTCTTTACTAATATTCTCAGGAGGAGGTAATGGTTATTTACTCAACATTTTTTTTGTTTTTCAAGCCTTTTGTAAGGAGTGGCATGGCATACACATGGCCATAAAACATTAAAGTATATCCTGACCAGAACTGATCTTTGGAGACAGAAATTTAAAATCGCTTGCGGATGGCGGGAGTGTCATGCGGGCATGTCAATACTTCAATTTTTAACTGGTCACTTGCCTCTTGTGCTATAGACCCTGCGCGAAGCAGCGAAAATATGGAAGTAATCCTGTCTTGGGATATAGAGTTCATCTGTTGTAGAATAAGTTAATTCGTAACACCCTGTAATAACAGCAAAACTAGTCGCTGGTTCCCTTTCATCAAGAGCGTTACTATTTGTAACTGGATTTTGGCAGTTACGTCCTTAACGTTCTATTAGAAATACATAACACTATACGTTCCAGTGGGTACTAAAGTATGTTTTTAGTTCAAAACATGCGTATCGCCAATGCATATTAACTTAAGTCTTTTAGAAGGTTTTTGAGCAACTTTAACGTTGTGGCTGAAATCCGCAAATTCGCAGGAATTTTTGACAGTGTAATCAGTATTCCCAACAATAGGCGACAAAATTCTCGCAAGATAACCAGAAATTGCATAAGTCGGTTGCATTTCCGGTTAAACAGAGTAAGTTGTATCATTTTTGGAGGCTAAAATCCATCGCTAGTCAGAAAAGAGTGACGTGCTCAATCGAAATACAGTCAATACAAATCACACCCGCTAGAAAATGAATTGTTCACGACGACAATGAGTCGATTGTCACGCAAAGATAAGTTACCGTTGAAAGAAAGAAACCAAGGTTTTACTGTGATCAATCTTGTTATGTAAATCAAACTTTTCAAAGAGTCTACACTTATAAGCTTGACGTTCTCCATTAAAAATAGAATAACACTTTTCATTCTTCATGTTCAATTACATCATGAGTGATAAAAGAGTGCCAAATATTTTCCCATCCGACCCAACCAAACGCAGTCAATAAGCAGTTTATCATATGAGCACTAACTCTTAAAAATTTCAACCCGAGTAGGATGCAATAGAAGGGCATACAAGCACAAATCTTCTTTTTGTCTGTTTAAGTGCCAGAGTATCGCATAAGAAGATTCATGACACTGCGCGCCCACGAAGAGAGATGTTTTAGTTTTCTCAGAGGAACTAAAACTCTCTTAAATTCAATGTTATTGCATACATAGTATAATTGTACTTTTCTGTTGATCGGATGCTTCATATCTCCACCGTTATATGGCTTTCTTCAAACCTTTATGGTTTCATACAACATATTTCAACCTCATTAACTTAGATTGTTCAGCATTGTTTAATTTGAGAAACTGATGGTTTCCACAATCACGCGTCAAAAACTAAAACCAATTCTATATTAAGACATATTTATCATGCAGAATGTCCTTTACTAATGTCAGCAGAGGCGGCCCAAGCTCACATCTCGAGATTAGGCAAACGATTAATTCATGAAAGCGTCACGCGTTGTGTGACTCGGTGTTAAGTTACGAGAGTTGTACACTTTAAAAGGTGTGGTGTGGTGAACCACATATGGTCGATTCGAAGCTATAAAAGTGTGACGTGCAAAACCGAATTAGATTCGCTGCGGAGTAAACTGCTGATCGGTTTTCCAAATCAGTTCATGAAAAGTTGATTATCGCGCACAGATAGCTTACCGTCTAAAGAAAGAAGCTTTAGTTTTACTGGTAGGGATCTTGTAATGAAATTCTAATTTTCGAAACGGATGGACACAGAAGCTTGACGTTTCCTGTTAAAAAGGAATGAAATATGTTATTTTTACATGTTCAATTCCATCATTGGTCATTAAAGTGTGACGTACAAAACCGAAATTCGTTCACTTGAGTTGGGACGCTCAAATCCTCTGAGCAAATGCTAACTCGCTCTCCATATCTCCCTCTCATTAATTCTCCCTTAGTATTCGATTTCCGTTTTGAATTTTCGAAAGTCGCATGAAAACTGGGCAGTTTAACTCTCACTACATGATCTTCTGCAAGATTGGAGATATATTTCTTATTGGTATTAACATTTTGTGAAATGACAATCATTAGTTCACGTCTCGTACATAATAAATCGCTCCAGGGAAAAAAAACATACCATTTTGATCCTTTACTTGATCGTATTTGATAATTGATCAGTTCCTATTCTCAGTGACTTTGTTAAATACTTTTGATCACAGTTTTCATTTTTCCTAATCACAAATTGGTAGCAACAATGTTTGATAGAGGGTCTTAATAAGATTTTTGTGAGCCGTTAGGCGTAAAACTTGACAAATTTTAACCTTAGCTCGTAAAAGAGTTAACGGTAAAAACATTTCTAGTGGCAACAATGGAAAGATATTAACTGTTAGCCGTAAAAGCCATGCCAACACTCTTTTACGACCCTCTTGATACTTAGAGGGGGCATGCAAGGGGTTCATCGGGAGATTTTGCCCCCTATCCCACAATTCACGATAGTAAAGCATTCTGGCCAGAATGCCCTTAAATTCAAATTTGACACAACCAAAAACCCCCACCCCTCCCATTTGAAAAATGTTCCCAACGCCTCAGATTCTAATAAATAGAAAACAACTTGTGAAATATCTATAGTGTCAGCTGCATACGATAGCAAAAAATTACGGTAGGAATCTTTTTATTGTCAGTTACTTACCACTGATCTAAGACGTCATATACTTCAAGAGGGTCTCAATGGGATTAACCGATAGCCATGAAACGGCCACAAAAAAATCTAACCGTTAAGCGTACAAATCGTCAAATTTTAACCTTTATTCGTAAAAAAAATTAAACCTCAAAAAAAATTTCTGGTAACAAATTATGAATTGAGTTGTTAAAAATTTCTGGTAACAACTCATGGAATGATGTTAACCGTTACTAGTAAAATGGCCAAAATTTTAACCGTTAGCCGTAAAAGCCATCACCCCATTGAGACCCTCCCTCTACTACAGTGAGCCCATAATTCTCAAATGTGACTTGTTTGGCTTTGACCGTGTAGCCTTGGAAAACGAAATTTCCACGAATTTGGAGAAATCAGGTGATGTTGACATAAATACTAAATTAAACGGGAAGCAAGCTTGTCAAGCTGGCAATTGTTTGTTATTTTTCAAAGACAAGGAAGAACCTAAGCCATATATCATTTTTATCATTCAAATGATCGCTGGGTGTTAGTGCCCTCTAGTTGCAAGTTTCTTGCGCTTGTCTGAGGTAAAGAGGAAACAAAAAGGTTGAACAGCGCGAATTGCCGTTGGGAGTTTTCAGGAAAGTCCCTTCCGGATGCGCGGATCTTACAACGTAACTGTAGTGAAGTCCATTTCCCCCACCTCTCTCCCCTCCTCAAAAAAAAATATAACTATTAAGTATAACTATTGATTATTACTGAAAGTCAAGCTACCTCCTCATTTACTTGTTGTCATATTTCAGTCATTGGATTAACGCCTTCAAAGGTAAGACCAGTGATGTGGTTATGTTCGAGCAAAATACCGATCCATTCCGTCCGTTTTCTTTTTTTTTTTTTATCTAGTATATCAGTTACTATTTTTGTCTTCGATCATGCAAATTACACCCGCAAGAAAATGAAAAGTTCATGTGTACAGTGGGTCAGTTTTCACGCACAGATAGCTTACTGTTTAAAGACAGAAGCTTTAGTTGTCGCTCAATCTTATCGATCTCGTGATGCAAATCTTAACGTACTAAAAGGCATGAATACTGAAGCCTGACGTTTTCGGATAAACAAAGTAAGATGTGTCATTTTTGGATGCTCAAATCCATCATTAGTTAGAATAGTGTGACGTGCCAAACCAAAATAAAGTCACTAAGTTTTTTTGGGATTTTTGGTTTCGATCATGCAAATCACACCCGCTAGAAAATGAAAAGTTCACGAAGACAATGAGTCCATTATCACGCAAAGATAGCTTAGCGTTAAAAAAAAGAAACTTAGGTTGTGGTGTGATCTATCTTGAGATGAAAATCAAACCCTTCAAAGGGGTAAACACTAAAGGCTGACATTTCCTATTAAAAAAAGAATAACTCTCCTCATTTTCCATGTTCAACTACATCATGAGCGATAAAAGTGTGACGTACAAAACCGACATACTGCGTTCTTATTGATTGAGTGGAAGGGCCGGAAGGAAAATTAGGTCGATAAGCATTTTAACATATGACCACTAACCGTTTTCAATATGCAATTTTATTTCGAGTAGCCTAGAGGGGGGACGATAATAACCTAAAAAACACACGAAAACTAAATACCTAACACACTCTGACAGCGGAAGTTGAAGGTTGAGAAAAGTCCTGAGTGTAATTCATTATTTTTATTGTTTCATTTTCAAAGCATCAGCCACATTGTCAACATCTTGGTTAGCGCGATTGAAAATCTTTCCTAGTCACTCGATTTTTATCAGCTTTAGTTATTTCGTAACTGTAGAGAGATAAGGCTGTTATGGCAGAGCCCACTAGCCGCTTTTTCGAGCTTTGTTTTTGCAATATGTAGTTATGTCTTGTTTCGAGCGTTAGCCCTTCATTAAAGCGGTTGATGGCGCGATTGAATCGCCACCACATCTGTAGCTTTATACAGTATAATTTATCCTCATCAACTAATGTTATTGAGTATCGTTCAATTTGAGAAATTGATGATCATAAAACTAAAATCAGACCTCTATTTATGTTGTGGACTGTCCCTCGCTGAAGGAAATCCGTGGTGCTTGATCACGTGGTTTTCCAGTGGCTACGACTCTACATCAGCTATCAACTTGAATCTGTTTAGGAGGGTTGAACGAACGATTCAGAGATCGCGCTAGATTCGAAATGCCATATTTCTACTTGTACACAAGCGTTTCATTGCCGAGATACCCTTCTCTTAAACCTTTGGATACTAACGGCGGTTTCTACGGTAAATATTTTTTCTAAAGCCGTAATCTGTTTTTTTTCCGTTTAAGCGCCAGAGTCTCGCACAGGAAGATAAGTTGTGAGGCTGCGCGCTCACGGAGAGAGATGGTTTAATTTTCTCAGAGGAGTGAAACTTTCTTAAATTCACTGTTATTGCATTCATAGTATAAGCGTACCTTACCGTTGAACGGATACTTTATATCTCCACCGTTAAAGTTCTTTCTTCAAACCGTTAAGGTTTTATACAATATATTTCAACCTCAGTAGTTAAGATATTGTTAGGCATTGTTTAATTTGAGAAACTTATGGTTTCAGCGATCACGTGATCAAAAACTAACATCAATCCCATATTAAGACATATTCATAATGCAGAATGAACTTTACTGATCAGTGTCGGCAGAGGTGGTCCGAGTTCGCGTCTCGAGAAAAAGCAACCGATTAATTCCTGAAAGCGTCACGGGTTGTGTGACTTGGTGTTAAGTTACAAGCGTTGAACTCGTTATTAAGAATAGAATGGGGAGCGAAATATGGTGGAATTATCACGAGAAATATTTCGAGAAATCAACATTTAACACGTAAAATCAATAAAAGTACACACATCTTATGCGTCCATATTAGTTTCTGACGATTTCTGCTGTTTTAAGCTCACTTTGCCATCACTGTTATTCCCATCCCCACAGTGACACCTCGCATTAATCTATCGTCCCAATCAACCAAGCAGACAGCTGTCCCCGTGATAGGTCTGCAATTCCTGATCCATAATAGGAATGCACGATAGAAGCGGCACCAGGATCGTGCATGCTACACCACTGGAAAATACCACAGAAACCTTTTTCCAGCCGCTCGAAAATTGTTGATGACTTCCCTTACTACAGTAGACTTACCAGTTCCCCCCTTGGCCAGTCACTAAAAAGTTATGATCCTTACAAGCCAAGCATACAATTTCCACCCGTTCGTGAGATAAGTGAACGCTCATATTGACGACATACCAGTAACCATCAAACTACTCTAGTGAATATTATGGAGAACGAGTTGACAAAGGAAGAAAAATTATGAAATAACATAATGAACATCACTTGACGATATGCGTGCTCAAGGGATTGGCTGAACTAATCGAAATTTTATTGTCCTTTACAATGAATTTCCGGTGACTAAATAGACATTAACACCAACATAACTGTAAGAGGGTAGATTAAGGGTAATTCGGCCAAATCTTGCGGGCTTTTTTTTTTTATCCAGAAGTTTAGTGACATCGCCTTGGAAAGGTAAATGCAATCGACGTTAGGGCATCATGTGGACAATTATATTTACGACGCAGCATCTAAGACTTCACAAACAACGTGCGTGTTAATAAAAGTCAATTTCACGTGGCGAAATATCTTTTCTCGTTGGAAAAAATAATATCTATATCGGATTCTGACGTCAAACTTGCGAAAAGCTACAATACCTAAATATTTATCTTAGGTTCTCACTTGAAAATTTGTTCTGTATTAATACAAGCTTTTCGCCCGTGATTTGAAAAGGACTAATCGATCCCCAAAGTTCCCAAAATGAAATGTTAGGTTATTCACGTTGAACCTTTGTCTTTGTTTACTCTTTCATGTTTTGCGTCGCGGTCTCTTCCCCTTCGACAGTTTTGTAGAGAAAATAATTCAAGCTTTTAAGCAAAAAATAGAGAAAATAATTCAAGCTATTAAGCAAGACATTAAAAAATGTCTTGTATTATTCATGAACAAGAAATAAGGATGCCTAATCCTGAGGAGTTTCATTACATATACGTTTCGACGGCCAGAACAAAAAGGTTTCGAGTTTCCTCACGTGATTAGTAAAACCGTAAGTTCTGTTTTTTTTTTCAAGAAAAAAAAGATCAAAGTTACTTATTCCCAACAGTCTCACACCAGAGTGAGTTAGTGAGCGAGTGAATATTTGCATATTAGACTTTCCACAGTAAACCCATTTCTCCTTATCGCGTAGCCACAAGTTAACAACATGATATCAAATCATAGTTTAATGCCGGCCATCAGGGAAACTTTTGTGAAATAGATTATTATTAGAATTTCAGCTAAAGGTTTACAAATGTTTTGAGATGTCAAAAAAAAAAAAACAGAATCCGGTTAACTTTACTGAATTCGTTTTACTCAAAAGCCTTACGTAGGTCAACATTGTTTCGTGCTTATTATATCAGAATATAATTTTTGCGTGAAAAACAAAAAATTATTGAGTACATAACCAGTACCTCCTCCTGAGAATATTGGAAAAGAAAGCTCAAAAAATTGGAATAAATCTCCCCTAACCTGGGATAGCTGTTTTTTTAATGTCAAGGAAATACCGGATAGAGTATTTTCTCTTCTTTTTTCTATTTAATTTATCCATCTAAAAGTCTTTTAACTCTGTTCCCTTCGAGTACTTGTCATTATTTACTCTATCGGGGTCTTTCTTCCTGTAAGAAAAAATTTGAAATAACCCAATTTATTATTACCTCAATTAATATTTTGGATATAAAGCAAATACCATTATACCAAGCACAATATGTAAAAATAAGTGGCTATTACTTGTATCTCATTGGTAGAGAGGCACCTGTGAGATTCTATATTTTACACTAGAGAGCGGAGATAGTAACTCACCAAAAATGAAAAAAAAGTGTGTGTAGATATACATATATATATCTTTATCTATCTATATATACATATATATATATATATATATAGATAGATAGATACACATATATATATATATATATATAGATAAAGATAAAGATATACATTAAACTAGCCTGATGCTCAAGGTAACAAAGGATCCTCATCCAGTCAACGACCAGTAAGTCATAGCCATCTTCACATCTAATCTAACTTCATTTATGAAATACCTGTTCTCACTGAGTCTTGCCGCTGCTTGTCAAACTCGAGTCTCACATCATCTCCAATCAGAGTAAACGACGCCCACTCAGACATTTTGTTTAAGCCGTTTTTCTCATCCACTTCATGGCCTGATGAAGGGATTCACTGGCACTTTCTCCTTCAATGAGGTGTTCGTAGAACCGACTCATCAGCTTCTCTGTAGCTGAGTCTGGAATGGCCCACAGCGCTACCAATACCGAGCGAGCACCAGATCCTAAGAACGCACGGGCAACTGTGACAGCAGCTAAGTACCACAAGTTTAGCTCTGACTTTCACTCGTGAGACATCAGCCATCGTCAACATGTAAGCTTCCTGCGGTGGGATAGCGTTTCGACTGTTGGGAGTAAGAATGCAGGAGAGTGCAATTTCTCCTCTTTCCGCGTTACCATGGGCAGCAAAATGTATCAAGCTCACTGAACTTATCAGCTCAAGTACCGCCTGCTTCGTTGCTTTCTCTTCTATCAGAGGCGGAACACCCATCAGTCGTCCGACCAATTCCGCTTCTTTTCTTGCACCTGGCAATGGTTGCAGCCCATCAACCTTGGGATTGCCTATTATCAAGGCACCAGTGTTGCTGTGATAGTCCTCTGGACTATCTTGAATGATCTTTAGCGTCGTCAAAGGAGGAATGACACGGATCCTATGAGTCTCCGATAGGTATTCGGCTCCCTCCTTTTCACTCAGGGCAGCAAAAGGAACTTTGTACAACCTGCGGTCAGGAACAATAATGACTTCAGGCTCCCCAAGAAAATCATTAACGGGAGCAATAAACATTTTGTAACACAAAGATAGACTTGAAATCACTTTCTCGTCCTCGTCCTCGTCCTCCTCCACGAGTCGCAATCTTGCTGAGCTCTTTTGTGCAGGGGAGAGAGATTGCAGTTTAATCGTATTTAAAGACCGATCTTCACAATCTTTAGTAGGCAAAATACCAAGACTCCGGAAATTATCATCCAAAAATTGACTCAAAGACAAATCTTTGGGCAACCCAGCCTGAACTAGATTCTCTTCTGGTGATACTCTTCTATAGTGAAGGACTCCACTTGTTTTCAAGATCCACAAATGCAGACGATTCTGAAAATAAGAAATGTACAGACAAGTACAGTTATTTTTCTTTCTTAAAATGTTCTCAATGCCAACCCAAGATTGTGGATTAGCAGAGATGTGCGTTTCAACCGAGTACTTCTCTGCCATTAAGTCTGATAGGCCTCTAGCTCGACCCAACTCCTCAACATAAAGAGCATCCCGAGCATTTCCGGTGTCACAAAGCAAAGTACAAAGCAGCTTGTAGGGGAACATTCCTGTGTGTTCCAGAAATGATGTTTTGAACTGATCATTGGCGCCCAAGAAATATCTCAGCTCCTCATACTTTTCAATGCACAGATGAAGACACAACAAGGAGTCTTTGCTTTTATATTGATATAAATACAAAACGGCGTAACCTAGAAGGATATCAAACTCTTTTCTTCCATTTCCAATATCTCTAAATATTAAAAAAGCTTTCTCCAAGCATACTTCCGAAGCTTCAAAATCACCAACAGTTCTAAACACAATTCCAAGGTTTCCGTAGTCAGTTGCCTCCCCTTCTCTGTGGCCAATTTCAGTTCTGATGACAAGTGCTTTTTGGAGATACTCTTCAGCCTTGTCGTATTGGCCAAGCGACTCAAACACAGTACCTAGGTTTCCATAACATGATGCTTCCTTTGGTCTGTTGCCAATTTCAGTTATGATGACAAGCGCTTTTTGGACATACTCTTCAGCCTTGTCGTATTGGCCAAGCAACTCAAACACAGTACCTAGGTTTCCATAACGTGATGCCTCCCCTCCTCTGTCGCCAATTTCAGTTCTGATGACAAGCGCTTTTTGGCGATATTCTTCAGCCTTGCCGTATTGGCCAAGCAACTCAAACACAGTACCTAAGTTTCCATAACATGATGCTTCCCCTCCTCTGTCCCCAATCTCAGTCTTGATGACAAGCGCTTTTTGGAGATACCCTTTAGCCTTGTCGTATTGGCCAAGCGACTTAAACACAGTACCTAGGTTTCCATAACATGATGCCTCCCCTCCTCTGTCGCCAATTTCAGTTCTGACGACAAGCGCTTTTTGGAGATATTCTTCAGCCTTGTAATATTGGCCAAGCGACCCAAACACAGTACCTAGGTTTCCATAACATAATGCTTCCCCTCCTCTGTCGCCAATTTCGGTTCTGATGACAAGCGCTTTTTGGTGATACTCTTCAGCCTTGTCGTATTGGCCAAGCGACTTAAACACAGTACCTAGGTTTCCATTACATGATGCCTCCCCTCCTCTGTCCACAATCTGAGTCTTGATGACAAGCGCTTTTTGGAGATACTCTTTAGCCTTGTCGTATTGGCCAAGCGACTTAAACACAGTACCTAAGTTTCCATAACATGATGCCTCCCCTCCTCTGTCGCCAATTTCAGTTCTGATGACAAGCGCTTTTTGGAGATATTCTTCAGCCTTGTAATATTGGCCAAGCGACCCAAACACGGTACCTAGGTTTCCATAACATGATGCTTCCCCTCCTCTGTCGCCAATGTCGGTTCTGATGACAAGCGCTTTTTGGTGATACTCTTCAGCCTTGTCGTATTGGCCAAGCGACTTAAACACAGTACCTAGGTTTCCATAACATGATGCTTCCCCTCCTCTGTCGCCAATTTCAGTTCTGATCACAAGCACTTCTTGGAGATACTCTTCAGCCTTGTCGTGTTGGCCAAGCGACTTAAACACAATACCTAGGTTTCCATTACATGATGCCTCCCCTCCTCTGTCGCCAATTTCAGTTGTGATGACAAGCGCTTTTTGGAGATATTATTCAGCCCTGTCGTATTGGCCAAGCGACTTAAACACAGTACCTAGGTTTCCATAACATGATGCCTTCCCCCCTCTGTCGCCAATGTCGGTTCTGATGACAAGCGCTTTTTGGTGATACTCTTCAGCCTTGTCGTATTGGCCAAGCGACTTAAACACAGTACCTAGGTTTCCATAACATGATGCTTCCCCTCCTCTGTCGCCAATTTCAGTTCTGATCACAAGCGCTTTTTGGAGATACTCTTCAGCCTTGTCGTGTTGGCCAAGCGACTTAAACACAATACCTAGGTTTCCATTACATGATGCCTCCCCTCCTCTGTCGCCAATTTCAGTTGTGATGACAAGCGCTTTTTGGAGATATTATTCAGCCCTGTCGTATTGGCCAAGCTACTTAAACACAGTACCTAGGTTTCCATAACATGATGCCTTCCCCCCTTTGTCGCCAATTTCATTTCTGATGACAAGCGCTTTTTGGAGATACCCCTCAGCCTTGTCGTATTGGCCAAGCGACCCAAACACAGTACCTAGGTTTCCATAACATGATGCCTCCCCTCCTCTGTCGCCAATTTCAGTTGTGATGACAAGCGCTTTTTGGAGATATTCTTCAGCCTTGTCGTATTGGCCAAGCGACCCAAACACAGTACCTAGGTTTCCGTAGTCAGTTGCCTCCCCTTTTCTTTCGCCAATTTCAGCTGTGATGACAAGCGCTTTTTGGAGATATTCTTCAGCCTTGTCGTATTGGATAAGCGACCCAAACACAGTACCAAGGTTTCCGTAGTCAGTTGCCTCCCCTTTTCTCTCGCCAATTTCAGTTCTGATGAGAAGCGCTTTTTGGTAATATTCTTCAGCCTTGTCGTATTGGCCAAGCGACCCAAACACAGTACCTAGGTTTCCATAACATGATGCCTCCCCTCCTCTGTCGCCAATTTCAGTTGTGATGACAAGCGCTTTTTGGAGATATTCTTCAGCCTTGTCGTATTGGCCAAGCGACCCAAACACAGTACCTAGGTTTCCGTAGTCAGTTGCCTCCCCTTTTCTTTCGCCAATTTCAGCTGTGATGACAAGCGCTTTTTGGAGATATTCTTCAGCCTTGTCGTATTGGATAAGCGACCCAAACACAGTACCAAGGTTTCCGTAGTCAGTTGCCTCCCCTTTTCTTTCGCCAATTTCAGTTCTGATGAGAAGCGCTTTTTGGTGATATTCTTCAGCCTTGTCGTATTGGCCAAGCGACCCAAACACAGTATCTAGGTTTCCATAAAATGATGCCTCCCCTCCTCTGTCGCCAATTTCAGTTGTGATGACAGGCGCTTTTTGGAGATATTCTTCAGCCTTGTCGTATTGGCCAAGCGACTTAAATACAGTACCTAGGTTTCCGTAGTCAGTTGCGTCTCCTTCTCTGTCGCCAATTTCAGTTCTGATGACAAGCGCTTTTTGGAGATACTCTTCAGCCTTGTGGTATTGGCCAAGCGACTTAAACACAGTATCTAGGTTTCCATAACATGATGCCTCCCCTCCTCTGTCGCCAATTTCAGTTGTGATGACAAGCGCTTTTTGGAGATATTCTTCAGCCTTGTCGTATTGGCCAAGCGACTTAAACACAGTACCTAGGTTTCCATAACATGATGCCTCCCCTCCTCTGTCGCCAATTTCAGTTCTGATGAGAAGCGCTTTTTGGAGATACTCTTTAGCCTTGTCGTATTGGCCAAGCGACTCAAACACAGTACCTAGGTTTCCATAACATAATGCTTCCTTTGGTCTGTTGCCAATTTCAGTTGTGATGACAAGCGCTTTTTGGAGATATTCTTCAGCCTTGTCGTATTGGCCAAGCGACTTAAACACAGTACCTAGGTTTCCCTTACATGATGCTTCCTTTTGTCTGTCGCCAATTTCAGTTGTGATGACAAGCGCTTTTTGGTGATATTCTTTAGCCTTGTCGTATTGGCCAAGCGACTTAAACACAGTACCTAGGTTTCCATAACATGATGCTTCCCCTTCTCTGTGGCCAATTTCAGTTGTGATGACAAGCGCTTTCTGGAGATACTCTTCAGCCTTGTCGTATTGGCCAAGCGACTCAAACACAGTACCTAAGTTTCCATAACATGATGCTTCTCCGCTTCTGTCGCCAATTTTGGTTGTTATGGCAAGGGCCCTCTCAACATATTCCTTTGCTTTTAGGCTTTCGCCAAGTTTATAAAGCATAATTCCATACTCTCTGTATAAGTCAAACAGTTTCCTTCCGTATCTTTCCGCACTTATGTAGTCAGAGATATGACGATAAGCGCTGAAAAGAACGGTATAGATGTCGCTGTAAAATTGTAGCAGTGCTGAATCAAATTGGTCTTTGCTGTTTTGATCGGTGCCATTTAGCAAAATCAAACATTCGCTGCATATCTCAATGGCTTTCTGAATGCGATCTGAGTTGAGCAAGAACAGGGCAACAAATAAGGCGATGCTCATGAAAGGTGTCATGGCCTCTGCTGTTAGGTTTCAATTGCAATCCTCTCCTGTTATCAGGGAAACATTATTTTTAGTAACATAATACTAAATGGTCGATAATCTGGATTAATAACGAGTCACTTCAAACAGGAACACACATGTTAAGTTACAAAAACGGGCTGGGTCGATTACACCCGGAAAGTATTTGTAACAAACTGAAAGTGTTAGAATTCCCAATATCCACTTAAAAACAAAAAAAAAAGTGAAGAAGTCGGTTGGTCACCTTTCAAAAAAATAAATTTCTAAGAGTTTTTGTTGTAATATTCAGTTTTTTCTATCTTTGTTCACATTTTACTTAAGTGATAGACAGTTGTGCCTGACTTAAACTACATTCATATTTGAAAATCATTTGATATCAAGCTTAGAGGTCGTTTCAAAAAGTTTCATTGTTACTAAGAATTTGTAACAGGTTTTGTGATCGAACTAAAAATAAAATATAAGTTCTAGTTTCCCCAGTCTTAGTTTATTGATTTTGTTATACCGGCTGTCAAAAGGTATTTGCAATACAGAGCCTTGGAATCACTGAATTTTATTTCTTAGTCATGAATAATACAAGAATGATTAATGAGAAAATTGCTCTAGTTTTCTTGAGAACTATTCGACAGTTTAAATAATGTACCGTCCAAAGTGTTTGTACTGGACATTCTCTCGCTCGATTTTATTGAAACATCGTTCTTTTGGTTCATTACCGTTTTGTTAAAGTGCAAAAGAGATAGTCACAGATGTAAGTTAGTGATAATTTTACTTTGAGTACTGATTCCGAGTTAGCATTCCCCGACTTTTAAGCGTTTAAATTTTTAACCTGAAATAAGACAGATAGACCTCTAAATACAGTTTACTTGGAACTTTCCTGACATTCCACAATATTTAAAAATTGCAAAGATTGTTCATTTTTAAAGCAACGAACGCATTTATCAGATGAGTGTCCCTGAAAACGAAAATTTTTTAGCAGATGAGGATCATTAATAAGATGCGAGACCACAAAGGTTTGATATGATCGCCTTATAACAAATTCATTTAACTTCGGTGGCGAATTTTACACAACGTTACAGTACTTTAAAGTGACAGGACAAATATTAACTGGGAAAACAGGACTGATTCATTCCAGGCTTTGCCATTAATTAAAACGTTACTCATGCAAAATTACTCTAAATAACAATATTCTAGTGCTATTTACTTGGTACATGACAGAATGCTGGATATCTTTTTACTTGTTCTTACCAAGTTGTCGACTTCGAGGTTGATGCTTTTGAAAGTGAAACGACAGAAAATACTTAAATGAAAGACAGTTGTGACTTTTCCTTATTTTCCGAAACCTCCGCCTCTTGACTTACCTTAACTGCGACTATTTTGTGATTCAGGTAAGAACACAAACTTTGCAAATCAATGATTTTTCATCGCGAGTATTCAAAGAAGCAAGCAAGGAATGTTATCAGTATAATATCTAGTTTCCCTTTTCTTAGTTTTTCGTTTTTTTCTTTTATTTCGATCGCCAAAACGTTTATGTAATGAGACTCCTTAGGATCAAGCATCCTAATTTCTTGTTCATGAATAATACAAAATCGTTGTTTGTATTTTGACTCGCCTTACGAGCTCGTCAAATACGGACACAACTCGTAAAAATACTCAGCGACACTACACACCAAAACCTCCAATAAGTTATTTATTATCCAACTGCTTTTTTTTTCCGCTGAGTCTTTCAGCTCATTCCTCATAAGGCGGGAAAAGCAAAGCGGAGAGAGAGGCGTATTGTGCGCAGCCGACTGGTTAGCCAGGTTTTTTTTTCAGTACAAAATAACTAACGGTCCAAATACACGTATAATATCGTAGGATATTTCTACTCTATTCGCGCGTTATTTGTTCTCTACTTTGTGCAGTTGGATAATAAACCTCAGTACTACAGCGTTCTGGAAACTTTCCTGACATTCTGCAATATGGAAAATTTGAAAAGATTATTCTAGCAGTTTATTACCAAGAAATGAGCTTACTTATCATGCCAGTGTCGCTAAAATCAAACCTTTTCATAGTTGATGAGGATGATTGGTAAGATGTGAAGCCATAAAGGTTTAACGAAGTCGCTTTGAAATAAATAAATTTCACTTTGGCTGCGATTTTTGCATTACATTGCATGACTTGATAGGCACAGGACAAATATTAACAAAACAGCATTCATTTTAGGCTTTGCCATTAAAACGTTACCCATGCAAAGTTACTCAGAATAACAGTAGACTATTACTAATTCATTTGTAGACGATAGAAAGCTGTGTACCCTTGTATTTAACATGTCTACTCGTACTCACCAAGTTGTTGACTTCGTAGTGGATGCTTTTGAAAGTGAAAGGACAAAAACAATAAAACACAATCGGGACTTTCCCTACATTCCAAAACATCCGCAGTTGAACAACAATTACCGTGATTTAAATACATGACTTTCATATATTCACAGTCGTTTAATTACCGTTACTGTTTTGTTATTCAGATGAGAACACAAACGTTCATATCATCCTGAGGGTACATTTTTTAGATGTTAAAACCATTCTTCACGATTCTTTCATTTTAAACACCTGAAATCATTTGTTAGTAAACCTTTAGCTGACAGTTTGATATAAATCTAATTCACCAAAGTTTGCGTGATGGCCGGCATGTTAACTTTGCCTTTGAATGATCAATTTCCTTTCGTTCCTTACAAAGAATTATAACATCTTTCTACGTGAGCACGCGGTGTCAGATATTGACCTCTCTTCTATCAGTTTCCCAAATTATACAATGCTTAACAATCTTAGCTGATGAGGTTGAAGTATACCGTATGAAGCCATAAAGGTTTGAAGAAAGCACTTAACCGGTGGAGATACGAAGCATCCGTTCAACGGAAAAGTACGCTAAAACTATACATGCAATAACAGTAAATTTAAGAAAGCTTCAGTTTTTCTAAGAAAATTAAAACATCTCTCTTCGTGAGCGCGCAGCGTCACGACTTATCTTCTTATGCCAGACTCTGGCGCTTTAACAGACAACAAAACAGATTACGGCCTTAAGAAAATTATATACCGTGGAACCCGCCGCTGGTGTCCAAAGATTTAAGTGAAGGGTATCTCGACCATGAAACGCTTGTGTACATGAAGATAACGGAAATTCAATTCGAATCTACCGCGATCGATCGATTTTTTGGTTTTACACTGTGTTCTCAATTAAGAGCTTAGTTTGGAATTTATTATTAATTACATGCTGGAACAAGATAAGCATTACCTGACTGCATTTAAGGGCTTAGGTTGGAATTTATTATTGATTACATGCTGGAACAAGATAAGCATCACCTGACAACATTTAAATAAATCCTCACAATTAAAAATTGATTTGTCATTTTCTCCTGGAAAGGGAAATCTTGCAAATCCAACAACTTAGGCAGACAAACAAAACCTTACACTTGACAAATGACTATTGTTTCTCTCCTAAACCACAACACACTCAAGGGAGACTGACAAGGCCGGTTTCCCGACCAGGGATAATGCCTTACTGCCACGACACTTGTTGGGGGATAGGGACAAGACTATTCTCCTGACCAGGGATGAGGCCTTAGTGCCGTGACACTTGGGGGAGACTGACAAGACCGTTCTTCTCCTGACCAGGGACGAGGCCTCAGTGCCGCGACACTTGGGGGAGATGGACAAGACTGTTCTCCTGACCAGGGACGAGGCCTTAGTGCCGCGACACTTGGGGGAGACTGACTGGACTGTTCTTCTCCTGACCAGGGACGAGGCCTCAGTGCCGCGACACTTGGGGAGATGGACAATTCTGTTCTCCTGACCAGGGACGAGGCCTTAGTGCCGCGACACTTGGGGGAGACTGACTGGACTGTTCTTCTCCTGACCAGGGACGAGGCCTTTGTGCCGCGACACTTGGGGGAGACTGACAATACTGTTCTCCTGACCAGGGACGAGGCCTCAGTGCCGCGACACTTGGGGGAGATGGACAAGACTGTTCTCCTGACCAGGGACGAGGCCTTAGTGCCGCGACACTTGGGGGAGATGGACAATACTGTTCTCCTGACCAGGGACGAGGCCTCAGTGCCGCGACACTTGGGGGAGATTGACAATACTGTTCTCCTGACCAGGGACGAGGCCTTAGTGCCGCGACACTTGGGGGAGACTGACAAGACTGTTCTTCTCCTGACCAGGGACGAGGCCCTAGTGCCGCGACACTTGGGGAGATGGACAAGACTGTTCTCCTGACCAGGGACGAGGCCTTAGTGCCGCGACACTTGGGGGAGATTGACAAGACTGTTCTCCTGACCAGGGACGAGGCCTTAGTGCCGCGACACTTGGGGGAGATTGACAAGACTGTTCTCCTGACCAGGGACGAGGCCTTAGTGCCGCGACACTTGGGGGAGATGGACAAGACTGTTCTCTTGACCAGGGATGAGGCCTTAGTGCCGTAACACCTGGGTGAGACTGACAAAGACTGTTTCACTCCTGACTATAAGATTGGCAAGAATGTTCCCCCTTCTGGTGAATGAATAGGCTCTTGTAGAGACAAGACAATCAGAGAGTTTGCCCAGACTTTTCCCCTTTGACAGGGAAAAGGCTCACAGGGAAATTCTCTTTTAGTTATTGAATTTCATTAATTCCTTCAACGCAATTATTATCAAGTGCTCCCAGAGATACTTGAATGAGCTGCATGGTAGGTATGAAAATTTAAGAAGAAAGGGATTTATTAAGTATGTTTGTTTTGAGTGGCAGGGAATTCCCCTAGAGTAATTTTGATACACCATTCCCTATGGAAGATGACACATTGGCATTGACTTGCGTAACACTGTTATAAAAGCTAACAATAACATTAACATTAACATGCAAGACAATGCAAATGGTATCTACTCTAGTGGAAATGTTTGAGGGAGGTATGCTGTACAGATGAATTTGCTTATAAGCTGAATTATTCATCACCATGTTATCCATTTTGTGCAGCATACTTCCCTTCCCTTCATTTCTTTGCAGGTTTGCTTCAAGGGAAATGTGCCACTAGGCAAACAGGAAATCCTGCAAACGACAGTCGAGGGTAAGAATTGTCTTTATGAGGTTTATGGTAGGTTTTCTAGCAAAACTTGTGAACAAAATTATTATCTTAGAAGACTTAAAATGCTCTTTATTGCATCACCTCAATAATGACGTGGTGGTAAAATCCATTACCAATGCCTGAGTTGATTGTTAAAGGGATTAAACCATCATCACTTTTACTGACAGATGAAGACCACCAAGACCATTATAAAAAGGAAAGAAGAATGGAAAAAAGAAGAAAAAAGGAAAGGAAAGAGAAAAGAGAAAAGAAGAAGCAAAAGAGCGAAGAGAAAAAGGACGCAAGAGTAGATAAAGATGGAGAATGTAGAAGAGAAGATGCCAGCATGGAAGGTGAGGAAGGAGAAAAGGTAGAAAAAGAAGAAATAAAGGAAATCAATGCCAAAGGGGAAAAGAAAAAAAGAGAAAAAAGAACTGGCTGCCAAAGGAAGAAGTTGAAGAAGTAGTCAGATGTTGGATAATGTAAGGATATTATGGGGAGAAGTTACTTCTTAATCACTTATAGAAGTTAAAGGGTGAAAAAAATTAATGGAAGTTTTTAACCCTTTAACTCCCGGTGGTGATTCACATAAAACTTCTACCTACAATATCCATACATTCTCCAGCAAACAGGTAAAGAGAATATTAAAACTTATCAGGTAGAAGCTGCTATCTTGATCTAGCACCAAGTTCTCATAACTAATTCACAAGGAAATGTGTAGCAGCTACAGGGGAGGATTAACAATCAGATCTTGGGAGTTAAAGGGTTAAACTAGTTTGTAATTTAATTATGTGAATGTTTGTTATTCATTAAGTATTTAGTGGTTATGATTACTCAGTAAGTAATCATGCATGTTTATAAATTTGAGTATTCTTGTTACCTATTTGTTGGATAACATAAGGATTTTATGGGAAGAAGTTGTTAACCTTTTAACTGCCACGAGTGACCCAGACAGAATTTCTCCCTACAATATTAATACAATATCAACCAGATAAGTGAAGAGACCAAAGAAGAATATCAATTTTGGGTTAATTAGTTGATCAATACTAAATTCTCTGACCTAACATCATAAGAATTGTATGGTTGATAGTAAGGAGAATTAAAAATTCAATCTGGGAGTTAAAGGGTTAATCACTTCTAGGAGTCAAAGGGTGAAAAAATGAATGCAAGTTTTTAAACTAGTTTGTTGTTTAATTATGTTAATGTTTGTTATTCATTAAGTATTTAGTGGTTATAATTACTCACTAAGTAATCATGCATGTTTATAAATTTTGATCAAAGAAAAATATAAATTATTGTTGTTGTGCTGTATCACATTCAACAGATGTAGGGCAGTTGTTAATTAAAAGTTAACTCTCAATCTTTTGAAACTGTTTCTTAATTGTCCCCTCAAGCTGCTACACAATTCCTTGTAGATAGCTTATGCAAATTGGGTATTGGATCAAGATGACAATTTCTACCTGATAAACATGAGTATTCTCATTACCTATTTGTTGGATAATGTAAGGATATTCTGGGGAGAAGTTTCATGTTTATCCCTTCTAGGGGTTAGAGGGTTAAAAAATTAATGCAAGTGTTTAAAATAGTTTGTATTCTATTTATGTTCATGTTTTTTATCCATTAAGTATTTAGTGGTTATGATTAATCAGCTGGTAATCATGCATATTTATCAATTATGAATTTTAATAAATTTTGCAAATAACATGTGCACTTTACAATGGCATGTTGAAAGTTATCTTTAAATATGTGGTAGAAAGGGAACGTCAAAGGAGGAGAGCATTTTGTTAGACACTAACATACACCTGTTTCAACAATAAAATGAATGTCCCATCCCTTACCATATCTCTTTTAAATATTCTGGATTATTCTCATATTAACGGGGAAGGGGCTGAGGGGAAGAGAGGTTAAGACCCAAAAAAGTTGCGTCATCATCTGGTCACGAAGTTTCGTAATTTTCGGTAGTTTAGCAGCCACGAAATAAGAAAGAATAGAGAACCCATTTATGGGCGATACACAAGTGTAAGAAAGCGTTCTTAGCTAGTTCCTGCATTACAATGAGCTCGATAACGGTGTCGTAAGAAAACTGATACCGAATAGTTAACATTTCAATTTTTACATTCGCCTGCTTCCCGAGATTTTTTTATAGTGGCAGCGAACTCAAATTTTTGCTTAAGTCCGTTAATCCCAAACTTCATTAACCAGTCGCGTCTTTGAGCTTCTGCAATAGAGTGTAGATGCGCTGCTCCTTGGATACCAGCCTCTCGGTCACTCCTCCGTGGAACAAGACACGACCCACTCTAGCGATTGGACTCTTTAAAACTTTAGAAAACCCCCCTTTTTTTTCGTCTCACTCAAATTTTTGCTTAAGTCCGTTAATCACTTAAGTAACTTGTAAAAATGAACAATGTGAATCTTACGTGTAAATCTGGTGGTTAGAGTTTAACATTAAAAATTTGGTTGTTGCAAGCTTTAATTCAATGTATAATGTAAAAATTTTAGATCTAGATGTCTAAAAAGCTGGTGATTGCAAGCTTAAGGACTAGGACCGCAAGAACCGTTCCAGGTGCTCACTTCTTAATCTGCGTTTAAAACCTAGATTGAGTAACAAAGTTTAAAAGAATCGTCCAACTGGCTGCATGAGGAAACCATTCAATTAATTGTTCTCTGTCCAAATGCTGTTTTAAACTTAAGAAAAAACATGAGACAGGAAAAACCTAATATTTTTTTAAATTTTTCTCTTCACCATAGTTTTTAATATTATCTCTTCCCCTTATATCGAGCATGATCTGCACTTCCCCCTCCTCCCTCCCCCTGCCAGAAAAATCTATATCGAGCTCGGTTGCCCAGGAACAAATATTATTCAGCTCGGTCGGACACGAGCTCGATTTGATTCGAGCGCGATTACCAAATCGAACTCGATTTGATTCGAGCTCGATTACAGATTGTGAGTCGAGCTCGGGTAGGCTTTCGAGCTCGAGTCACTTATATCGAGCTCGGTTGCTCAGGATCCTTCTAGTCGAGTTGTGACTCGAGCTCGGATAGGCTTTCGAGCTCGAGTCACCTATTTCGAGCTCGGTTGCCCAGAAACAAATATTGATCCGCGTCATCAACCGCTTTAATAAAGAGCTGACGCTCGAAACGTGACATAACTATATATTGCAAACATGCCACAGATCATAGCAGGTACTTTTCTCAATTTTTTTCCCTGGAATGACCTTTAAACTTAACGCTTGTTTATTCTATTTTTATTTTATCATTTTTTAGTTACTTGGGTGGTGGAAGGTTCTATCTAGAGGCTGTCGTGATGGCTAACCCATCTATACCAGCATACAGGTACACAAAGAGAACTTCAAGAGGCAGATTTCTTTACGTGTAACAAATTTCCTTGCCTTGCCTTGCCTAACATGTAACTTCATATTGACTCAATTGGTTGCAGTGCTCAACAGTTAGAGAAGCAGAACAGATTCAGCCGTCATTGAAGCCTGATTTTTTGAGACCACTTTCTTGTAATTCTGTAAATAAAAATTCATCACTTTTTCGATTACAAAACTGTTTGTCTCTAGTAAAAGCATACTGTCTGTGTGGACAGAGTGCGATTCTCATCTGTTCCAGAGTTTTCCATATGCCCTCACTAAGACAGACCCCATTCCGCCTTGTACGCTTTGGATTGTTAGATATTGCATACCTGACTGGGCCTTTGAGACACACAACTTTGAACTAAAATTCTCCTGTACTTTCGCTTTCATCGCAGATACGATTCCTCTAGCAAAGTGTTTTTCAGGGAATATTACAATATTGATGCCATTTTTCAAGCGAGGAAAGACGCCATAACTACAGCGCCAAGAGCTAAGAAATTTAGACTCATTCTAAGTACGTTAGGGAGGCAAGGAAGTTCAAAGGTGTTAGTGGTATTGTATACAGTTAAAATGTGAAAATTTTATAAGTAAATATACTTTTTGAACTGGTTATTATTCATATTATCATCTTTTCCAAAAAGCTCATAACGCAGATTTCATTGATCCTTTCGTCTTTCACTTTTATCTGCAGAATTTAGGACAAAGATTCAGTACGGCAGGCCTGGAATATGTATTTGCGCTCATGTCTGAAATATTTCCGGGCAAACTTGGATTGTTCGAGGACGTGGAAACGTAAGTTGCTTTTCTTGTTAAGATGTGAAAACTGCTTTCCGTCGATAAGATAAGATAAGATAAGAACCGTCACAGGAGATGAGAAGTAATTATACTAGAAAAATCTTGCCTTAATTTGGCCATACAAGTAATTTAAAAAATGAAAAAGTTGTTTATTGATTAACTTGTCAAATACAGCGATACACTAAAATAAATGGAAAGTGCTGATGTTCTTAAATATAAATGTTTAAAATATGAACCTTTCCTTTACAGGTCAATAAATGCAAAACCTACATAATTTATATATTTCTCAACATTCGATAATTTAGAATGACTAATTTTTAAATGTTTTTTGGCCAAAATTTCGTTTTTTACAAATTGCTGGTGGATTTTTGTACATTATGAACCTTAGGTAACCATTCAAAATTGAATTTGAAACGATGAGTCATTTGGAATGTGATTTTAAAAGATGCAGGTTTTTCTAATGGATTGATAGTTAATACTCAACTTACTCTGCATATGTGCAAGTTGGTGTTAGAGTTTCAGGAATTAAGCGATAGTGACAATTGACAGTGTTATTTAATTATTAGTTTACATTCATATTTGCAAATTTGCAAAGGAACAAATATAGTAATATCCATTTTGTTCGCATTTGAATGATGACCAGCATTCAGCTACAAAAGTTACCAAATAAGATTTGTCTTTCTCGCAAAATTGAACAGTCCACTTGTTCAAGAAAGCAGTGATTATCCATGTAATCACAAAACAAACATTCTGAAGCACATCAAGGCATGATTCTTGTTTATCTCTCCAACTCCAATGAGTGACCAAGACAGAATTTCTCCCTACAATATCAATACAATATCAAGCAGACAAGTGATGAGAATAAAGAAAAATATCAGTTAGGGGATATAAGCTGATTCAATACCAAATTATCCAAACTAACATCACAAGAACTCTATGGGAGAATTATTTATGAGATCTTGGGAGCTAAAGGTTAAAGTGACAAGGAATGCACTGGGCGAATTGTTTCAATAAAAATGATAATTGGTCGGATAATCAATCTAATGCCGTATAACTGATATTTTTGTTTCTTTAATCCTTTACACCCTAACATCAGTATGTATATTCTCCATACTGTTCTCTTGATACAAGTAGATGTCCTGAGATGCTAATAAGGAGAATTTGTTTCTTGATCAAGAGCTTACATGTATTAATAGTTGGTGATCATTTCCTTTAGTCTCATAACCATAACCCTTTGAATCCCAAGGATGACCAAGACAGAAGTTCTCCTTACAATTTCAATACAACATCAAGTAGACAAGTGACAAGAATAAAGAAAAAATTAATATCAATTAGGGGATTTAATAGGTTGATCCAATACCAAATTCTCCAAACTAACATCAAGAGAAAGAAATGTATGACAGACAGTAATGAGAATTACTAATGAGATCTTAGGAGTTAAAGGTTTAATGTGTGATTTAGGGATGACAGTGTAAGGAGAAATTAGATGCCAGTCACTCTTTGGGGTCAAAGGGCTAATTACCACTGAACTTGTATTCTTGGCTGTTATTTAAAAAAATTGTGTGTCACATTTTGTGTTAACACTAGTGTTTCTGTCAATGTTTTTCAATCATGTAAATTGTACATACTCAAACCTTTACCTTAATACAAATTTTTAATGTAATTTTTGCACTCATTTGATAGGTCTCAACTAGATCCTTTTTCAGATTGAACAACTATTTAAATTTGTAATTCAAAACAACTCTTCGTGACTTGTGTGTGTCAAGAAAATTGACAGAAACTTTGTTGTGTGACCACAGGCGTCCCAAGCTCATGTCTTCAGAAAAAAGCAAACAGTTAATTCATGAAAGTGTCGCACATTGTGTGACTTGGTGTGTAGTTATGAGAGGAACCATTGAGAATTTGAACATGTTATAAGGAATTGTATGGGAAATGAAATATGGTTGATTTACACAGATAAATAATTTGAACTATGAACATTTAACACAAAATCAATAGAACTTACTGACATCTTGTGTGTCTGGCAATCTGTGCCATTTTAAGCATGCTTTACTATCACTGTTATTCCTGTTATACCTTTGACTGAGAAAAATGCCGATTGGGAGGATTTTCAGGGTGCAAACTGCCTCTGCATGGAAAATGGTTAAAATCCTAGCGTGCAGCCTTGATTTCATCTTATAGATGGATGACATTTTGTTCCCCATACTATTCCTTATAACATGTTCAAATTCTCAATGGTTCCTCTTGTAACTTAACACCAAGTCACACAATATGTGATACTTTCATTAATTAATTGTTTGCTTTTTCTCAAGACATGAGCTTGGGATGCCTGTGGTGTGACTAATATGTTATTTCATTCAAGTGACAGCCAGTTTTGAGAGTAATATTTATTAACAAGATAACATTTTATTTAAAAAAAACATGGTTTGTCATGACTGTCACAATTTGTTAATGGTTCTGAAATTGAATGCATTGTTGACTTATCAACTGATCTCAGTGTTGTACAGCTCCTTTCCTGCCCTTTTTTGGTCATGTTTAGGCTGTATCAGGTTGCAAATTTATGTACAAGTTATGCTATTAACATAATATGCAGCATTTGATAGATTTTATTTACAATATTTGTGTAACTGTTGGATTTTAGGATCATCACAATACTCACACAGAACTTACTCATAAAAGTATAAAGAAGACAAAAAATCAAGCTATCTTCAGTTACATGGATATATGAAGCTCAGTACATATTGGTATAGAAGAGTATACTAGGAAGAGAATGAAACAGAATCTTACCTGTTTATTCATCTTTCACATCATTTTCATCAGATGTTGTTGAAACTTTTTCAATATTTGATGAGGCAAACTGTGGGAAAAGAAGTCATTAACAGAAGGAGTGCATCAGAAGGAGTAAATGATCTTTAAAGTGCACATTAAAATTTCACACACCCCCATGATTATTGCTCTTGTGAGTAAATATAAAGTTTTGTTAGTGTTTTGACTGTCAATGGTAATTGCTTTTCTTGACTGTCTAATTATAGCTGTGATTAATTTAAATTGTAAACTACATGGACTGAAACGTTACCTCTTAATTGCACACCTCCAACATGTGGTCAACAAAGCCTTTCTTTTGTTGTGAGTTCTGTGAAGTACAGGAGATAATTTGTCACTAAAATGATGTGATCCTCCAAGGTTAAATACTTGTAGTTGACAAGACCTACAGAGGAAGCTTGAATTTTGTTCACCCTTTAACTCCCATGATCCAGTGACCAAGACACAGTTTCTCCTTACAATATCAATGCAATACAAAGCAGACAAGTAATGAGAATAAAGACAAATATTGATCAGGGGATAATTAGTTGATCTAATACCAAATTCTCCAAACTAACATCACAAGAACTGTATGGCAGACAGTAAGGAGAATTTCTAATGAGATCTTAGGAGTTTAGGGGTTAAGATCTGTACCACAGGTTGTGAAATGACCTGTTGTGTAGGGGGTAATGAATGAAAAAGATAAATTTTTAAAAGTTTTCAGATAAAGGATAAATGAGACCTTGAAGGGATTTATTTATTTTAAAATATTATATATATGTTTTTCAAGTCAAACTAAAAATTTCTATATTTTTAACTTTAGTTTTGAAGAGAAACTTTTGCAAAATATTGAAATGTGCATGATTTTTTAAACAACAAGGTATTTTTTAATATATTAATTGCTTGGTCAGTGGTAGTATAATGGCTAGTACAATGTCAACACTAGTGAGTCCTGACATGTTTTTTGTAATTTTGATGCAGTTAGTCAAACTTATATTGTGTAGAAGAAATATTTAAAAGAGAATTCACTTACCTTCTCTCAAGATTCTATGCTGTCTGTGGCATATGGCGTCTAAAATGTTTGAACAGAAATATTTTCACAAACAGTTGATATGGTGAGTATAAGAAGATAAATCACTGATGGACGAATGGATGTTCTGTGTTCTGTGCAAGTAAGGAACTATGAATTAAAATGTATGCTCATTCCGTTAGGATTGATAAGATTTGATCACATTTCATAGGCTGGGGATGGTACATAAATATGTATCAGTCAATTTGGAGATTCAACATCCCCCTATCACAGCAACTGCCAACCATTTTGAGGATTAGTTTGTTCCTGGGGCCAAAGTATTGTTCAAATTCCTGACTCAAAGTGTTTGATTTAATAGACAATTTTTGTAAAAGGCAAAATCAGTGATTATGACATTCTAGTCATTGACATTTGCTAGGCCAGGAGCATTTTGTGCCAAAAAAAATCGATGTCAACATGTCATACAGTTGCTGTATTTTAAAAATAATACAAGCATTAAAGATTTAAGTTATTGATCATACTAAAAAAAAAAAACAATTGATAGTTAGTGCTATTTTTCTGTTTCGCTGTACTGGTGATTTATAGTAAGCATTTTTAATTGATTGATGCAACAACACATGTGATTAGGGTTCATGAGAATGACAAGTAAATTTATTAACAAAATAATGCAGCAATAATTATTTGTGCTAGCAGTAATAAGTGGGTTTTAGCACTTGTGGTTCACATTTTAGGCATAATTAAATGACTTTCCATCTTGACTAATGTTTTAATCATTATATGCTAGAATTTGCAGACTTTTTTATCTGAGTTGCCCCAGGTTGAAAGGGGGGTTTTAAAGGTTTGAATTCATTAGTGCATTACCTCTGTTCCTATCTGCTAGTTGTTTGGTGTTCACTTGTGCTACAACATTGGTAGCAGATTCTGTAAAAAAGTAATAGCACTATCAGTGATAGCAATTCACTGTCAAAAAGATGATTAAGGAACTCAAATAAAACATCAATTACAGCATAATTAATTGATCAAATACAAAATTCTCTGACAAACCAGGATTGCTATTTTCTTGCATATAACTTGTAACATAATTGTTTTGTAACAAAATGTGAGAAATATGCAGTCAGTAATAATAAAATGGACAATCATATTTGTGGCATTTTACATAGAGCATTTAATCATTAGAAAGTTAATTTGAGATGTATAATTAGAGAATTTTTCCTCTTCTTCTAAGTTGCCCCATGGTGAAAAGGGGATTTTAAAGTTTTGAATTTATTGGTGCAAATTACCTCTGCCTTGCAATTGTTGCATTTCAATTTTGTGATCTAATATTTGTTACAAATTCTGTACAAAAGTAATAGAAATATGTAGTCACTGATATCGTAATTGACAACCATATTCATGTGGCATATTACATAGTTCATTATTATTGTAAACATAGAAAAAGAAACACTTCTTGATAAGAAAACAAAAGATATATATATTTCATGTATTTTTTTCAAATGGCAACATTTCAAAAGAGGTGTATATGTATATACACCCCACCCCACCCCACCCCACCCCACCCCCAGCCAAAATGATTAAGTGCATGAGAAGTGATGCAATGAAGTATGAGTCTGACTCTGAATTTATGGACAAAGTAATCAAAACAAATCCAGCCTCATAACAACTCAACCAAGATGTCCACTTGTGCAAAAAACAAATTCCCCATAATTTGTAAGTCAAATACCTTCTTTACCCACTTTACACATAAAGCCATTTGCAACCCACCCTCAAGAAGGTTGGTGGCTGGGTTGCATTTGGTTACTAGCCTCAGTTAATGTTAAGCCCTCTGCACTTTTTTTGGCCAGGCTCATTTAAAGGTGGGCAATGCCAGCTTTCAAGCAATGAAACCTTGCAATGTCAATTGAGCTCTCTTTTCCAAAGGCATGCTTTTGACACCCAACCACCCTCCAGCCATGGAGTGTTAGCTCAGTGAGGAGGGCATTGGGTTCTGTTAAAAACTGCAAAACCAAACATCCCCATGCCCCCCTTTTCAGTGGTTGAAGTGTGACAGTTGCAAGGCTGATTACCAGTTTTGCAATGCAGGGTTTTAACCATAAGGAATAAGACAAGTGTTTTCTAGCCTTGGAGAAAAATGCCAGTCAACCAAAGGGTTTAAAAAATCTACCCTCCCACCCCCTGAGGTTTCCATACAGAGTCATTTGCAAGTCACCTTTGGATTGTTTGGTGGCCAGGCTACATGCAGGCACTAGCTTAAACATTCAATCCCTTGCATTTTCTTTAACCAGGCTTGAAGGCAGGTAATGCCCACCTTAAGCCAAAACCTAAAAATCAGGTTTTTGCAGGCTCTCCTTAGCCTGCTCTTTCGGATGTTCAATAAGCTTCCAGCCACTGTCAAGGTCTGGAAGAGCATGAACTCAAATGTCAATCTTGCAACATAATGGGCATGTTTTTGCTAATACAATCAGATATATTTGTATATATGGACAAGTTGTATCTTTAGAACAGGAATGAAATTTGTAATTTGTGATGTATATGTATACCTACATGCAACTTGATTGGCAGTTGGGCTGACACCCTGGTACCATTCAAATACATCCACTCTGTAATGTGTTGAAATTCTGAAAAAAATATATATATACAATTAGGTTATCAGTGAAATTATCAGCAAGCATATTTGTTGCATATCATGTAATTCATCATTGATAGGTTGATCGGTAGAGATGTTATGTTTACATACAATTTATACAAACAAAAAATGTTTTTGTAACGAGTTAAAATGCACCAATTACATTATGGATTGTTGATTGCAGTGTTTCGAATTTTACTGAATGTATGTCTTGTGTCAGGTGGAGGACAATACAAAAAAACTGCTTAAAACAGGTTCGATTGTAGGCCGGAATGTATTATTTGCAGGTTTTTAAGTAAAATTAGTTTGTCTGAGTATCCCACTTCCTATGAACTATTGGCTAACTATCCTGTATTTCATTAATTCCTGCAGTTTGTTTCCCTATAGTTCCAATTAGATATTCTGCAATCATCTTTTTTTATATATTTTCCATTCTGTTGAATTTTTCTTCAAGTATCCTGCTGTATCTTTATAATTTTTACCAAAATATTCTGTATCTGACTAAAACTTCATTGATTGGGACATGTCGATCAAAAACCCAGCTCCCTCTATTAAAACAAAAAGAAAAAAATCTTCACTCTAATTACTGGGCAAGAATAGATTGTTAATTGTCAAATATGTTTGCAGCTTTAGGGTTTTTGAGGAATTTTGCATTTCTTTCTCAGTAAAACAAAATAGCATTTTTTATACTATTGGTACAGACTACATCAACAGGCTTCTAAGCAGCTATTATCAGCTTTTAGATGTAGGAGACAAAGCTGGAAGTAGGATACGAAAAGCCAATAATGAATATATGACGCAAATATCAGTCAATTCAATTGATGGCTTGTCGATCAAAAGAGGCAAATAAATGACTGTGTTTTTAGACTTTTCGATTCATCCAATATTTGATAACTTTGAGGTCAACTATCTCTCCTTGCCAGAAAGCTATGACACTTATTTTAATTACCCTTTATAATCCACCATTTCATCTCTGAAAAACATCAAAGAATTCTTAGGGCACTGCCGTATTTTTGTCATGGATGCCTTTTAAAATCTGCTACTATGACAAGCTTCTATCAACTACACCTGTCACCGAATTCTGGCTCTAAGCGGTCACTTGGGCTATTAAACCTATATATGCTATAGCTCGTTATACATGACGATTGACCAAGGAAGCTAAGAAATGTAAATAAATTTCACGTTAAGAGAGATGCGTTGAATGTTGCGAAATGTTGATGGAAAATCGTAGTGTTTATTTCTTCTCTCGTTTATTACTTTGGAGATTTGCTAAAATCAGCAAATATGGCTTTTGTACGGCACAAAACATTCATTAATCTATGATTTGTTTACCGCTCATTTTAGGAGATTCCGAAGTCACAGGCTGAATGTTGTTTAACATACAAGCTCCCTGTGCAACAACTCGGGCTTTTAAAGCCACGAAATTCTGCCCTCTTGCTTGAGAGAAAATACCAATAGCCCTTTTAAATTCAAAAACTGTGCTACTATTCCAGAGATAAAACTAAAATAGTGTCGTTGACACTTACCGCCATCGAACACTTCCATGCAGAACTCCGCCAAAACTAACACGTACAGTACATCACGATGTACATCGTGACACGAATACTTTTCGTCGTTCATGCTGTCTGTTAGATAAAAATTTCAAAATATTCTGCAGATCTCTATGTGTATTTGCTTACTTCAATCGTAAAATATTTTCCTTTTTTCTTCAAACATTCCATATCTTCATGTAAATCTGAATCTCTCTCGATCGAGTGTTGCCGACGTTCACTGCGTGACTCAAAGAATGAGCCAGCAATATTTTGACCAGTTGGCTTACCGCAACTCATGTTATGGCAAGTAATATCCATAAAAATTCCCCAGACATGACGTACTTACGCAGATTTCCCTGTTTGTTTTCATGGGTAAAGAAAACAAATTTGAGAGAAAAGTGAGATGCAAAGGTCGGTATTTTTTGTATCCTATGGCAGCTGTACCCTCCCTTGCAGTCTTCGTCTAAATTTTTCATGGTCCCTTCTGATCTTCTGCCAGGAGCCCACTACACAGAGCTTTCATCTCTCACCCCTCTGAGCCAACCCTGTCCCGTATCTTTTTGTTTTTAGAAGCACCTCCCACGGGTTTTTCGTGGGTGTTTACATTGTAGCCAATCATAAGAGACCTGTGGTCATCTATTGTTTACGTCACAGAAGGTCGCACGAAAGTATTTCAATAATGGCGACAAGCGCGGAAAGTCAGCGTGTTTTCGCGGGAAATTAAAGAACCCCACATATCTCAGTTCTAAAAAATAAAAAGATACGGGACAAGGTTGACTCAAGGGTACAATTGGTATGGAGGCTCCGGGTAATGGGCTCCTGCTTCTGCCTTGTTCGGTCAGTTTCTGAAACTAGATCATCGGCATCAACTTCTTCGTCCTTATTCATGCTTACAGAGGAGAACCTCTTCAATAAACCAGCTTTTGTTAGGGCAGATAGTCGGCTGAAGTATCAAGTGGTCTGCTGCTCTATCAACCAGTCTATCCTATACAACATTTCTGGACGGTTTCGTCTCTTAAACTCCACATTTGGGAAGCCATATTAGAGGCGGTTGACTTCTTATCATGTAGTTTCCTTTCTAAGAAAAGGCATTTGCTTTTGGTCTTTTTCAAAGGGCCCATCCAAAGCCGTGCACCTGGCTAATAAAGGATTGTTCGTCAGAATTTTTGCCCGAAGTCCGACCTTGAACGTAGCCACCCCCTACAGATTGGCAAGCCTCCGTCTATTTCCTCTTGATCTCATCAAAGGCAGATTCTTTTGTCAGCTTCAATTTGTGTCTGTCTATGTTAAGGTGCTTTTGGAAGGCATTAAATACGACTGTCACGTTTTGATACATCCTTCCTCTTGACAAGAGTATCTCGCTCTCTTGTTCTGTCTGTGACTGATTGAGTAGTTCTCGCGATGGCCCGGGTTAAGAGATCTGTGCACGTTGCTGACAACAACCCTCTTCTACGATTAGTTTGCTGAAGGTTTCTAGTGTGATGATCCCAGTGAGGCCTTGAGGTGCTCCAAACTATGTCAGCTAGTCTGCGCTATAAACTTGTCGCAGTTCCAAAGTCAGAGGGAGGACCTTCCGCCGCCAAACTGTTTATGTGAGCGCCTCTAAAGTATCTGCATATCCCTAGGAATCATATGATATAAAGTTCATCGCAGTCACCACTCACCAGTTAGGAAAATTGATGTTCAGATAAGCGCCCCTCTTGCCTTTCTTCCTTATTCATTGACTTTAGGATAACAGTCACAGTATGCGTTCTATTAGGTTTACAGTCACCTTGTCACCTGGAAGACTCGTCACCAGTTTTGATTTCTTCTGCCATCTTAAGATTTACCTCTCTCTCAACGCTCCGCCTCCGATTTTTATGAGGAGGTTACTGGCATGTACAAACTCGAAGGACTGAATCTCACACCTACCTGTGCACAATATTTGGGGCAAATCGTGAAATCGTGGCTTTCGTAATCTCCAAATAAGCCAATATTAGCTAGAGTAAGCTTCTCGGACAAAACGTATGTTTGTAATACATGAACGTCTCTCAAGCGCTCTTTTATGCTGTAGACCCACGAATTAGGGGTATAAGCTGTTCAAAGCCCTCCTGCCCAGCGCGAGAAAAAATAACATTGGGCTCTACAGTTAGTTGCAAATAAACAAGACAACTGCGCCATCTTGGATTGAGGGCTTTTTAGACGCTCGCTCACTTATGTAACATCACTATGAGGACGCAATACAGTTGATATAATATGCTACATAGGATCAATACTATCTGTTGGGCTGTTGCGAGAGGGACAAAATTTGTCTTTTTTTTTTGCCTGCAAACCAAGGGAAGACAAAGTTTTTATAACATTTGGCAAGAATTTCATGGTTCAATAGGGAAGTTACCTCGCCGCTCGTTGAGAACTATCGTCCGCTAGAGTCAAGACTTGCCAACCAGTGACCTCACCCTCGAGTGAATTAATTTTCCAAATGTAATTGCGTTCGACATAAGGAGAACGCAACCCATAGTCCTGTGGTACTCAGTTGGGATTCCTGTGTTACTCAAGGCTGATCTTATGTGGTATTCATTTTCGTCGTACGTCGGCATTTTCAGCGCTACCTTGAATAATCTACCTCGTTTTGTCCACGTCACATTCCGATGCACAAATACACACCTTGTGGTGAGTAGTTTAACTGGAAGAAGAGTAAAAGCGGTACTTTCTCGCGTTTGAGGTAAGCCTAACTGTTTTTTCAGACTTTTATAGCTAAATTTTATCCATTATCCAAGCCTGAGGGAAGTTTGCGTTACTTCTGGAACATTAGGAAAATTATTTCAAACGAGTTGTGTTCTTTCGGGAACAATAAAGCACTTCACGCCGATCTTTCCTTGGTGGCCATGTCACAACGAAGTCACAGGCGGCAAGTTGAGTGGCGGTTTTTGCAGGCAATAAAGTCTTGTTCAGCTCCTAACATCATCGGCCTCTTTACTGTACAATATTTCCACTTAGCCTTCAACTCCTCTGCAGACGTTTCCCTCTTATTTAAACTTGTTTAAGTCAAACCGCATAATGGGTACCCAACCATTCGTTCCCCGCTTCGTACAAAGCTTGCGTTAGTACGAAAACCAAAGAAAACCTTCAATCTCCACCACGAACGTACTTCATAATCAATGATTACAACTGGTAATAAATGTGGCGAGCCTGAGGAAAGGCACATTTTCACTGCTGTGATCAAAGCGCAATGATGTATCGTAATTAAATACCTATGGTATCAAACCAGTGACTATGACAGGGTGAGTCTAATTTTTTTTACGAGGTCGACGTGACTTTATATTAAAGGGTTTTTTTTTGACGGAACAAACTAGCGAGTTCCTCTGTTCGAACTGAGAAAATAAAAACTTGTATTTATCCCTCATGCGTTACGTCTGACAATAGCAGACTTCATCCAGGAGTTTTAAAAGTAGGCTGAATAAGCTTGCTTAAATAAATAACTTCTCTCTTTTCAACTGAAGCAAAGTTTTAAACTGGCAAAGTTTCATTGAAGTCGGTGAGATGGCATGTAGCACGACTGTCTGGTGTTCTCGTGGACACACTCTTAAATTTTGACCTCTGGAAATTTCATTTCTAGTGTTCTGATTTTTTTCACTCACCTAAGGTGAAAAAAACGATCAAAGAAATGCAGTGAAAAGCATTGAGAAACAAAACAACTTTCTTGCGATCATAGCGTTTGTTGATGTTTTCTGCGCAGGAAAGCTTCAGTGGACCGCATGCAGACACTCCTACCACTTGCATCCATTATCCCACCACCTTGCCGCCTTAACAATGAACAACAGTGCTATCTGTTTTACTCTGTAACCTGGTTAAAAAAAACGCTCGCGATATTTTCTAAGATTTCTCTCAAGCTGTCTTTTATTTTAGCGTCTTTGGAATTACTACATAATCCCTTGAGAAAGTTTCCCAAAAAAGGATTTTATAAAAGTGTGGTAAAAATAAGAATATTTTTATTCCCAAATCAACATTTTGATAACAACCTGACTTGAAAACGATCAGATCACCATGCAAACATTACAACATCTCAAACATTACAATGCGTAACTGAACTGTTGAACCAGTTGCAAAATATTACTGCCGTAACTTTCCCTCTTTATGGTAATACCATTCTTGACTTTGATAGCTTTTTCCATGGTCCTATTTAGAAATCCATGTATTTTTTAGCCTTTTAAGCACTAAGAAGTAGTACTGGAAATGACCATAAGGAAAGGTTTCTGTTAAGATTTTTTGTCAAAAATTTAGGATTCTGTCAACGAAACCTATAACAAAATTTAAAGCTTTGAGAGAAAACCCTGTAAGACTTAACTGGCTCATTTTTGATGCTTAAACTACTGTTTTGACTTTCCTGATTTCACTTCACTTAAGAGCCCTACGTCAATAATGTTTCGTGCTAATTATATCGGCCGGATAGGATAATTTTTGTGCAGAATAAAATCTTCCTCGAATACGTAACTAATACCTCCCGCTGAGAAGATCGAAAAAAAACGCAAAAAATTATAATATGCTTAATTGAAGATTGCCTATTCTTAAATTACACAATAAAATAACGGATAGAGTATTTTCTCTACTTATTCTATTTGTTTATCCAGCTACAAGTCTCTAAGGTCTTTTTCATTCGAGATATTCTCATCCTCTTTCCTATAACAAACGTAAAAAAAAAGAAAAACAATTATAAATAACATAATCAACATTTCTTAAATAAAGCAAATACAGTTATACCAGGCGCAATATGTGGGCAAATGTACACTTGTATCTGATTGGCAGAGAGACGCTTTCAAGATTATATTTTACATCAATCTGAGAGAATCAATTGTTACTCTTAGAAAGAAACAAAAAAATAAGGTATAAAACTAGCCTTGGTATTCAAGGTAACAAAGGATCCCCGCCAAGAGTCAGCGACCAGTAAGTCATAAACACCTTCACATCTAATTTAGCTTATAAAATACCTGTTCTCACCGAGTCTTACCTCTGCTTCTCAAACTCGAGCCTCACATCATCTCCAATCAGCGTAAACGAAGCCCACTCAGACACTTTGGTAAAGCCGTTTTTTCTCATCCACCTCATGGCCTGATGAAGGGATTCACTGGCACTTTCTCCTTCAACAAGGTGTTTGTAGAACCGATTCATCAGCTGCTCCGTTGCTAAGTCTGGTATGGCCCACAGCGCAACTAACACCGAGCGAGCACCAGATTCTAAGAACGCACGGGCAATTCCTATAACTCCCTCGGCTCTTTTCCGTCCACTTCCACTGTGACAGCAGCTAAGTACCACCAGTTTAGCTCTGACTTTCACTCGTGAGACATCAGCCATCGTCAACATGTAAGCTTCCTGTGGTGGGATAGCATTTTGACTGTTGGAAATAGGAATGGGGGAGAGGGCAATTTCTCCCCTTTCGGCGTTACCATGGGCAGCAAAATGTATCAGGCTCACTGAACCTATCCGCTCAAGCACCGCCTGCTTCGTTGCTTTCTCCTCTACCAGAGGCGGAACACCCACCAGTCGTCCAACCATCTCCGCTTCCTTTCTTGCACCTGGCAATGGCAGCAGCCAATCAACCTTGGGATTGCCTATTATCAAGGCTCCAGTGTTGCTGTGATAGTCCTCTGGACTATCTTGAATGATCTTGAGTGTTGTCAAAGAAGGAATGACACGGATCCTATGGGTCTCCAACATGTATTCGGCTCCCTCTTTTTCACTCAGGGCAGCAAAGGGAACTTTGTATAAACTGCGGTCAGGAACAATAATGACTTCAGGCTCCTCAAGAAAATCATAAACGGGGGCAATAAAGATTTTGTAACACAAAGATAAACTTGAAGTGACTCCGTCGTTCTCGTCCTCCTCTACGAGTCGCAATCTTGCCGAGTTCTTTTGTTTGGGGAAGAGAGGTTGCAATTCAACCATATCTAAAGACCGATCTTCACAATCTGCAATGGGCAAAATACCAAGACTGCGCAAATTATCAGCCAAAAATTGACTCAAAGGCAAATCTTTGGGCAACCCAGCCTTAGCTAGAGTCTCTTCTAGTGATATCCTTTTAAAGTGAAGGCCTCCATTTGTTTTCAAAATCCACAAACGCAGATGATCGTGAAAATAAGAAATGTACAGACAAGTGCAGTTATTTTCCTTTCTAAAAATGTTCTCAATGTCAAACCAAGATTGTGGATCAGCAGAAATGTGCGTTTGAACCGAGTACTTTTCTGCCATCAAGTCTGAGAGGCCTCTAGCTCGACCCAACTCCTCAACATAAAGAGCATCACGAATTTTTCTGGTGACACAAAGCAAACTACAAAGCAGCTTGTAGGGAAATATTCCTGAAGCCTCCAGAAATGATGTTTTGAACTCATCATTGGCGCCCAACAAATGTCTTAGCTCCTCATATTTTTCAATGCACAGTTGAAGACACGAAAGGGAGTCTCTGATTTTATTTTGAAGTAAATACAAAATGGCGCATTCTCGAAGGATTTGGAACTCGCTTCGTCTGTCTCCAATATTTCTGGATATGGATAAGGCTTTCACCAAGCATACTTCTGAAGCTTCATAATCTCCAACAGTTCTAGACACAAATCCAAGGTTTGCAAGATCTGCTGCTTCCCATTGCTTATCACCAATTTCAGTACTGATAGTAAGCGCTCTTTGGAAATGCTTTTTAGCGTTTTTGTATTGCCCGAGCAACTGAAACACAGTACCTAGGTCTCCATAGTTAGTTGCCTCTCCTTTTCTGTCGCCAATTTCAGTTGAGATGACAAGCGCTTTTTGGAGATACTCTTTAGCCTTGTCGTACTGCCCGAGCGACTTAAACACAGTACCTAGGCTTCCATAGCATGATGCTTCGCCTTTTTTGTCACCAATTTTAGCTGTGATGACAAGCGCGTTTTGGAGATGCTCTATAGCCTTGTCGTATTGCCCGAGAGACCCAAACACGTTACCTAAGCTACCGTAGTGAGCTGCCTCTCCTTTTCTGTCTCCAATTTCAGTTGTGATGAAAAGTGCTCTCTGGAGATGTTCTTTAGCCTGGTCGTATTGCCAGAGGTTATGAAACACGGCACCAAGGTTTCCACAGTCAGTTGCCTCTCCTTTCCTGTCGCCAATTTCAGTTCTAATGACAAGCGCTTTTTGGAGATGCTCTTTAGCCTTGCCATATTGACAGCGACACCAAAACACAACACCTAGGTTTCCATAACTTGATGCTTCTCCTTTTCTGTCGCCAATCTCAGTTGTGATAACAAGCGCTTTTTGGAGATGCTCTATAGCCTTGTCGCATTGCCCGAGAGAGTGAAAAACAGCACCTAGGTTTCCGTTGACAGTTGCCTCTCCTTCTCTGTCGCCAATTTCAGATTTGATGACAAGCGAGTTTTGGAGATACTCTTTAGCCTTGTTGCCTTGCCCAAGAGAGTGAAATACAGTACCTAAGTTTCCATAATATATTGCTTCTCCTCTTCTGTCACCAATTTTAGTTGTGATGACAAGCGCTTTTTGGAGATACTCTTTAGCCTTGTCGTACTGCCCGAGCGACTTAAACAGAGAACCTAGGCTTCCATAACATGATGCTTCTCCTTTTCTGTCGCCAAGTTCAGTTGAGATGACAAGCGCTTTTTGGAGATACTCTTTAGCCTTGTCGTACTGCAGGAGCGACTTAAACACAGTACCTAGGCTTCCATAACATGATGCTTCTCCTTTTCTGTCGCCAAGTTCAGTTGAGATGACAAGCGCTTTTTGGAGATACTCTTTAGCCTTGTCGTACTGCAGGAGCGACTTAAACACAGTACCTAGGCTTCCATAACATGATGCTTCTCCTTTTTTGTCACCAATTTTAGCTGTGATGACAAGCGCGTTTTGGAGATGTTCTATAGCCTTGTCGTATTGCCCGAGAGACTCGAACACAGTACCCAGGTTATTATAAAATGATGCTTTTCCTTTTCTGTCGCCAAGTTCAGTTGCGATGACAAGCGCTTTTTGGAGATACTCTTTAGCCTTGTTGTATCGCCTGAGCAACTTAAAAACAGTACCTAGGCTTCCATAACATAATGCTTCTCTTTCTCTGTTGCCAATTGTAGTTGCAATGAGAAGCGCTTTTTCGAGATACTCTTTAGCCTTGTCGTAATGCCCGAGGGAGCAAAACACAATACCTAGGTTTTCGTAGCAAAATGCCTCTCCATCTCTGTCGCTAATTTCAGTTGTGATGGCAAGTGCTTTTTGGAAATACTGCATAGCCTTGTCGCATTGCCCGAGAGAGTGCGTTACAGCTCCTAGCTTTCCATAACATATTGCTTCTCCTTTTCTGTCGCCAATTTCAGTTGTGATGACAATCGCTTTTTGGAGATACTCCATAGCCTTGTCGCATAGCCCGAGCGACTGAAACACAGATCCTAGGTTTTCACAACATGATGCTTCTCCCTTTTTGTCGCCAATTTCAGATTTGATGACAAGCGCTTTTTGGAGATACTCTATAGCCTTGTCATGTTGCCCGAGAGAGTAGAGCACAGTTCCTAGGATTCCGTAGTCATTTGCCTCTCCTTTTCTGTCGCCAATTTCAGTTCTGATGGCAAGCGCTTTTTGAAGACACTCTTTAGCCTTGTCGTATTGCCTGAGAGAGTGAAACGCAGTTCCTAGGTTTCCATAACATGATGCTTCTCCTTTGTTGCATTGCCCGAGCGACTGAAACACAGATCCTAGGTTTTCATAACATGATGCTTCTCCCTTTTTGTCGCCAATTTCAGATTTAATTACAAGCGCTATTTGGAAATGCTTTTTAGCGTTTTTGTATTGCCCGAGCAACTGAAACACAGTACCTAGGTCTCCATAGTTAGTTGACTCTCCTTTTCTGTCGCCAATTTCAGTTGAGATGACAAGCGCTTTTTGGAGATACTCTTTAGCCTTGTCGTACTGCCCGAGCGACTTAAACACAGTACCTAGGCTTCCATAGCATGATGCTTCTCCTTTTCTGTCGCCAATTTCAGTTGTGATGACAATCGCTTTTTGGAGATACTCCATAGCCTTGTCGCATAGCCCGAGTGACTGAAACACAGATCCTAGGTTTTCATAACATGATGCTTCTCCCTTTTTGTCGCCAATTTCAGCTTTGATGACAAGCGCTTTTTGGAGATACTCTATAGCCCTGTCATGTTGCCCGAGAGAGTAGAGCACAGTTCCTAGGATTCCGTAGTCATTTGCCTCTCCTTTTCTGTCGCCAATTTCAGTTCTGATGGCAAGCGCTTTTTGAAGACACTCTTTAGCCTTGTCGTATTGCCTGAGAGAGTGAAACGCAGTTACTAGGTTTCCATAACATGATGCTTCTCCTTTGTTGCATTGCCCGAGCGACTGAAACACAGATCCTAGGTTTTCATAACATGATGCTTCTCCCTTTTTGTCGCCAATTTCAGATTTGATGACAAGCGCTTTTTGGAGATACTCTATAGCCTTGTCATGTTGCCCGAGAGAGCAGAACACAGTTCCTAGGATTCCGTAATCAACGGCCTCTCCTTCTCTGTTGCCAATTTCAGTTCTGATGACAAGCGCTTTTTGGAGAAGCTCTAATGCCTTTTCGCGTTGCCCGAGAGAGTGAAACACAGTTCCTAGGTTTCTGTATTCATTTGCCTCTCCTTTTCTGTCGCCAATTTCAGTTCTGATGGCAAGCTCTTTTTGAATACATTCTTTAGCCTTGTCGTACTGCCTGAGAGAGTGAAACGCAGTTCCTAGGTTTCCATAACATGATGCTTCTCCTTTTCTGTCGCCAATTTCAGATTTGATGACAATCGCTTTTTGGAGATTCTCTATAGCCTTGTCGCATTGCCCGAGCGACTGAAACACAGATCCTAGGTTTTCATAACATAATGCTTCTCCCTTTTTGTCGCCAATTTCAGATTTGATTACAAGCGCTTTTTGGAGATACTCTGTCGCCTGGTCGTACTGCTCGAGAGAGAGAAACACGGTTCCTAGGTTTCCATAGTCAGTTGCCTCTCCTTCCCTGTCGCCAATTTCAGTTCTGATGACAAGCGCTTTTTGGAGATGCTCTATAGCCTTGTCGTATTCCCCGAGAGACTGAAACACAGCACCTAGGTTTCCGTAGTCAGTTGCCTGTCCTTCTCTGTCGCCAGTTTCGGATTTGATAACAAGCGCTTTTTGGAGATGCTCTATAGCCTTGTCGCATTGCCCGAGCGACTGAAACACAGTTCCTTCTCCTTTTCTGTCGCCAATTTCAGATTTAATGACAATAGCTTTTTGGAGATACTCTATAGCCTTGTCGCATTGCCCGAGCGACTGAAACACAGTTCCTAGGTTTACGTAGACAGTTGCCTCTCCCTCTCTGTCGCCAATTTCAGTTGTGATGACAATCGCTTTTTGGAGGTGCTCTATAGCCTTGTTGCATTGCCCGAGCGACTGAAACACAGTTCTGAGGTTTCCATAACATGATGCTTCTCCTTGTCTGTCGCCAATTTTAGATTTGCTGACAATCGCTTTTTGGAGATGCTCTATAGCCTTGTCGTGTTGCCCGAGAGAGTGAAACACAGTACCTAGGTTTCTGTTGACAGTTGCCTCTCCATCTCTGTCGCCAATTTCAGATTTGATGACAAGCGTTTTTTGGAGATGTTCTTTAGCTTTGTTGCATTGCCCAAGAGAGTGAAACACAGTTCTAAGGTTTCCATAATATGATGCTTCTCCTTTTCTATCGCCGATTTCGGATTTGATGACAAGCGCTTTTTGGAGATACTCTTTAGCCTTGTGGTATTGCCCGAGCGACTGAAACACAGAACCAAGAGATCCGTAGTCAGTTGCCTCTACTTCTCTGTCGCCAATTTCAGTTCTGATGACAATCGCTCTTTGGAGATACTGTTTAGCCGTGTCGCATTCCCCGCGCGAATGAAGCAATGCTCCCAGGTTTTCGCAACAGGATGCTTCTCCCTCTTTGTCGCCAATTTCGGTTGCTATGGCAAGGGCCCTCTCAACATACTCCTTCGCTTTTAGGTTCTCGCCAAGTTTATAAAGCACAATTCCGAATCTTGCGAAGGCTCTTGCTTCGCCAATTTGTTCACCAGTTTGTCTCTTAATATTAAGTGCTTTTTTGTAAAGTTGTTTGGCATTTGTAAACCTGTTTTGACCCTCAACTATTTCTGCTAGAGCTAAGCTTACATTTCCTTCTTTTACTAAGTCACCAGACTCGCTGTATAAGACAAGCAGTTTCCTGCCGTATCTTTCCGCACTTTTATGGTCAGAGATAAGACAATAAGCGCTGAAAAGAAGTAAATTGAAGGCGCTGTAAAATTGCAGCAGTAGTGAATTAAATAGGTCTTTGCTGTTTTGATCGGTGCCATTTAGCAAAATCAAACATTCGCTGCATATCTCAATGGCTTTCTGAGTGCGATCTGAGTTGAGCAGGAACAGAGCAACTAGAAAGGCGATGTTTATGAAAGCTATCATGGCTTCTGCCGTTAGGTTTCCATTGCCATCCTCTCCTGTTATAAGGAAAACATTATTTTAATAACAAAAGTTAACAGAATAACTCAATAATCTGGATTCACATTGAGTCACTGCAAACAGGAACCCATATGTGAAGTTACCAAAACGGGCTGGAAACTTTTTGTAACGAGCTGAAAGTGTTAGAATTCATAATATCGAATTAAAAATAATAATAATAGGTGAAGAAGACGCGTGATAAGTACAACTAGAGCACATCAACGGATCACATTCGGTGAGACTTGTAAAATTAATTTGACCTGCACTGTTTTCTTGTCAAGTTAATAGCTGATGCCGATCATAGCCACTGGAAAACCACATAATGAAGCGGATTTTCACGGATTTTGTCCAGCGAGGGACAGTCCACAACATAAATACAGGTCTGAATTTAGTTTCACGATCATCACATCATTTCTCAAATTGAACGATACTCAATAACCTTAGTTAATGAGGATAAATTATACGGTATGAAGTCACAGAGATTTGAAATAGTCTTCGCAGAAAGAAGTTATTTCCCTGTGATGGCGATTCAATCGCGCCATCAACCGCTTTAATGACGGGCTAACGTTCGAAACGAGACAATTACATATTGCAAAAACAAGGACCGAAAAAGCATTTACTGGGCTTTTCCATAAGAGCCTTACCTCTCTACAGTTACTAAATAACGATAGCTGATAAAAACCAAGTGACCAAAAAAGATTTTCAGATCAATGGCACGTAACAAGATATTGACGATGTGGCTGATGCTTTGAAAATGAAACTACAAAAATAACGAATTACAGTGGGGACTTTTCTCAACTCTTGAATAGGGAATGTCAGACTTTAGTGTTTACCCCTTTGAAATGTTTGAATTTCATCACAAGATCGATCACAGTACAACCTAAATAAGTTACTCTCTTTAAACCGTAAGCTATCTTTGCTTGATAATCGACTCATTGTCTTCACGAATTCGTGAACTTTTCATTTCTCTAGCGTGTGTGATTTGCATAATCGAAGCCAAAAATACTAAAAAAAAGCTGAGTGACTGTATTTCGGTTTGGCACGTCACACTTTTCTAACTAATGATGGATTTTAGCATCCAAAAATGAAAAATATTGCTCTGTTTAACAGGAAACGTCAGGCTTCAGTGTTCATCCATTTTGGACCGGTTGGATTTGTAACACGAGATCGATCAGATCGAGAGTACAACTAAAGCTTCTGTCTTTAAACAGTAAGCTTCTTGTGTGGGGAATTCATCCATTGTACTCATGAACTTTTCATTTTCTTGCGGGTGTGATTTGCATGACCGGAGACAAAAATACTAACTGTTATAGTAAAAAAAAAAAAAAATAATAATAATAAAAAAAAAAACGGACGGAGTGGATCGGTGATTTGTTCGAAATTAACCACATCACTGGTTTTACGTTTAAGGGCGTTAATCCAGTGACTAAAATATGGCAACAAGCAAATTACATTAGAGAGAGAGAGAGAGAGAGAGGTAGCTTGACTCTCAGTAATAATCAATAGTTATAGCAAATACTTATTCATATTTCTTTTGAGGAGGGGAGAGAGGTGAGGGAAATGGACTGGACTACAGTTACGTTGTAGGATCCCCGCATCCAGTAGGCACTCTCCTGAAAACTCCCAACGGCAATTCGCGCTGATTTAACATTTTTTTCCCGAAAGGGCACTAACACCGAGCAATTATTTGAATGATAACAATTATATGTTACTAAGGTTCTTCATTGTATCCGGAAAAAATAACAAACAAGCTTGACAAGCTTGTTTCCCGCTTAAATTTAGTATTGATGTTAGCATTACCTGATTTCTCCAAATTCAGGAAAATTTCATTTTTCAAGGCTAAACTGTCAAAGCCAAACAAGTCGCATTTGAGAATTATGGGCTCACAGTAGTAGAAGGAGGGTATCAATGGGCTGATGGCTTTTACGGCTAACGGTTAAAATTTTGGCCATTTAACGACTAACGGTTATCAATATTTCATGAGTTGTAGCAAAATATTGTTTCAGCAGGCTGTTACCAAGTAACGAGCTTACTTCTCAGATGACTGATGTCACTGAAATGAATCTATTCTTGGCTGATGAGAATGATAAACAATTTGTGAGGCCACGATGCTTTGCGACGAATTCATTTCACTTCGGTGCCAATTTTTGCAGAACATGTCATGACTTAATAGTACCAGGACAGGACAGGACAAATTAGCAATCATTTTAAGCCGCGCCTTTGCAATTAAAACGTTACTCATACCACAAGTAACCTTATAAGTTAAACCTCAAGTTACGGTATAGTTACTCTAAAAAAAGCAATACAAAATTACCGATGTCGCAGTTGATACTTACGAAAGTAAAACGACAAAAACAATGAAAAACATTTGCCACTTTTCCCTTGAAAACATCTTGATTAATTTTAAAACCACAATATACTGTTCTGCACGTTTTTGACCGTTTAAGAGATAGAGAAATGTTTTGGTTGTCATTTTACCAGTAGCCTGATAACGTGTTGAAGCAAAAAGATTGAAATCTCTCTTCTCCCACATTTATGAAAGGATTTAATTATGAGTTCGTGAAATAGCAATGACAAAACATTTAGATTTCAGAGCGAATGTTGTTTGAGTTCATTTGAAAGCCCAACAATACTTCTTGACCAATTTAACGGCTAGGCTTCGTAAACTAATTACATCTGAAAAGTAAGCGCAGTGATCAGTTACGCTTTTTCCAGTTCCTCACAGAGAATTATAACATCTTTCTTCGTGAGCACTCGGTGTCATAGACTGACCTATCTTCTTATGCGAGACCTTAGTACTTTCACAAAAAGCAAACATGGTCACGTGAATTACTAACGAAAATTATAGACACTGGAAAACCACGAACTATAACACCGCGAATATCCTCTGACATTAGTAAAGACAGTCGGCATTTTAAATATATCTTGATATAGGATTCATTTTAGTTTTTGATCACATGATTGAGGAAATCATCCGTTTCTCAAATTAAACAATACTTAACAAGCATAGCTTATGAGGTTGAAATATATTGTATAAAACCATAAAGGTTTGAAGAAAGTAATTTAACGGTGGAAATATGAAGCATCCGTTCAACGGGAAAGTACGCTTATACTATGTATGTCAAAAAAGTGAATTTAAGAAATTCAGTCTCTCTAAGAAAATTAAAACGTCTCTCTTCGTGAGCGCGCATCGTCATGACTTATCTTCTTCTTCGAGACTCTGGCGCTTAAACAGATAAAGAAACAGATTACGCCCTTGAAAAAGATTTGTAGAACCCGCCACTAGAATCCAAAGATTTAAGTAAGGGTATTTCGACCATGAAACGCTTGTGTATAAGTAGAAAACGGAAATTCAATTCGAATCTAGTGCGATCTCTGAATCGTTCGTTCAACCCTCCTAAAACAGAGTCAAGTTAATAGCTAATGCAGATCAAAGCCGCTGGAAAACCACGTAATGAAGCACCATGGACTTCCTTCAGCGAGGGACGGTCCACAACATAAATAGAGGTCTGATTTTAGTTTTATGATCATCAATTTCTCAAATTGAACGATATTTAATAACATTAGTTAATGAGGATTAATTATACGGTATAAATCCACAGAGATTTGCGAAAACCGCTGAATAAAGAATTTATTTCACTGTGTTGGCGATTGAATCGCGCCATCAACAGCTTTAATGAAGGGCGAACGCTCGAAACGAGACATAACTACATATTGCGAACACAAAGCTCGAAAAAGCAGCTACTGGGCTTTGCATAAGAGCCTTACCTCTCTACAGTTATTAAATAACTAAAGCTAATAAAAACCGAGTGGCTAGAAAAGATTTTCAATCGCACTTACCAAGATGTTGACGATGTGGCTCATGCTTAAAAATGAAATAACAAAATAAATGAATTACACTCGGGACTTTTCCCAACCTTCCAAACTTCCGCTATCACAGTGTTTTGGGTATCCAGATCACTTGTGTTTTAGGTTATTCCCTTATCATTAATTACGCAGTATTTCGGTTTTGTACGTCACACAGCACACTTTTATCGTTCATGATGTAATTAAACATGAAAAATGGAAAGTGTTATTCTTTTTTAAGGAAATGTCAGGCTTTAGTGTTTACCCCTTTGAAATGTTTGATTTTCATCACAAGATTGATCACAGTACAACCTAACTAACTTTCTCTCTTTAAAACGGTAAGCTATCTTTGGGTAATTATCGGCTCATTGTCTACGTGAACTTTTCATTTTTTAGCGGGTGTGATTTGCATGATCGAAGCCAAAATTGCTAAAATACTGAGTGACTGTATTTTGGTTTCACGCTTTTATAACCAATGATGGATTTTAGCATGCAAAAATAAAACATCTCACCCTGTTTAACCGAGACGTCAGGTTTCAGTGTTCATCCCCTTTGGAACGGTTGGATTTGTATCACAAGATCGAGTAAAACTGAAGCTTCTATCTTTAAATTAAACAGTAAGCTATCTGTGCGTGAAAACTGATCATTACCCATTGTACTCCTTTTCTTGCGGGTATGATTTGCATGATCGAAGACAACAATACTAACTGTTATAATAAGTTTAAAAAAAAAAAAGGGACGGACGGAGTGGATCGGGTATTTTGCTCGAAAAAATCACCGGTTTTCCACTTGAAGGCGTTGATCCGGTGACTGAAATATGGAAATAAATAAATAACATCAACGAGAGTACCTTGCCTTTCAGTAATAAACAATAGCCATAGTCAATAGTTTAACTTATTTCTTTTGGGAACTGGAGAGAGGTGGAAGAGATGGACTGGACTACAGCTACGTCGTAGGATCCGCGCATCTGAAAGGCATTCTCCAGAAACCTTTTTGTCTTCTTTTTTCCTGAGGAAATTTCAAGAAAATTCTGGAGGACACTAACACCGAGCGATTATTTGAATGATAAAAATTCAATATGGCTTTGGTTCTCCCTTCTCCCCAAAAAGTAATAAACAACAGCGAGCTTGACAAGCTTGCTTCCCGTTTAATTTAGGGTTGATGTCAACATTACCTGATTTCTCCAAATTTCGGGGAAATTTCGTTTTCCAAGGCTACACGGTCAAAAGTCGCATTTGAGAATTATGGGCTCACTTGTAGTAGAAGGAGGATCTAAATGAGGTGATGGCTTTTACGGCGAACGGTTAAAATTATGGCTATTTTACGACTAACGGTTAACTTCATTCCATGAGTTGTTACCTGAAATTTTTTTTATTGAAGTTAATTTTGTTCACGACTAACGGTTAAAATTTGACAATTTTTACGCTTAACAGTTAAATTTTGTGGCCGTTTTACGGCTAACGGTTAACCTTAATAAGACCCTCTTTGAAACACTGTTACTGCCAATTTGTGATTTGGAAAAATGAAATTGTGATCTGAAGTATTTAAAAAAATCACTGAGAATAAGAACTGATAAATTATCAAATACGATCGAGAAAAAGATCAAAATGGTATGTTTTTTTCCTTAAGTGATTCATTTTGTACGAGACGTGAATAAATGATTCTCATTTCACAAAATGTTGATACAAATTAGAAATATGTCTTGCGGAAGATGGTGAGAGTTAAACTGCCCAGTTATTATGCGACTTTCGAAAATTCAAAACGAAAATCGACCACTAAGGATGAATTAATGAGAAGGAGATATGGAGAGCGAATCAGCATTTACTCAGAAGATCTAAGTGATCCAACTCGAGAGAATGAATTCTGGTTTTGTACGTCACACTTTCATGACCAATGATGGAATTGAACATGATAACTTATTTTATTCTATTTTAACAGGGAACGTCAGGCTTCTGTGTCCATCCCTTTGGAAAGTTGGATTTCCATCACAAGATCGATACCAGTAGAACCAAAGCTTCTTTCTTTCACCGGTAAGCTATCTGTGCGTGATAATCGACTCCTGGTCTTCGTAAATTTTCATTTTCTAGCGGGTGGGATTTGCATGATCAAAGACAAAATTACTAACGGTTATGAAATAATTGAGATGATCAACTGGTCAGTTAAAATGAGAATATGTAAACACAACTAGTTGTGACGTCACACTTCTCATGTTTGCCGGCGCAGTTTGAAAACATTTCAAACTCGAAGTTTTTGCAATACTCCCTACCTCTTCTCCCCTCTTCCCCCCCCCCCCCCCCCACACATCCCCCGCTAGGAATAAAAAGGAAGAAAGAGAGAAACTTCAGCGCTTTGCCTGCCTTGATGATCATGAGCTGTACGGCCTCGTCGAGGGAGTTCAAGTAAAGACGACAAATGTTCATCAAAGTGTTCACTGAAACATCGAAATGTAAGGAGACAAGAAAAATTTTTGGAAAAACATTTGGAAAAATCGTTTTCTGCGCCCTACTTTCAAAGAAACCATGGAAAACTATATATCAATGAAAAGCTTATAAAGTGCAGAAGAAAAGTTTTAAAACTTTTTTTTCCAGCAAATTTAGTTTCAATGTTTTTGGCCCTAACTAGAGAGCAAATAAAGCGAAAGTTTAAAAATTTGACCAGATTTTATTGACAGTAACCTTAAATCAAAACTCAAAAAGGAATTTTTGTTACTGCCTTTGCTACATTACAAAAATGAAGAAGCTAAATTTCATATCCAGTACGACGGTTTAATCAATAAGTTACTAGTATGGAAATTGAAGATAATCAAATTTTAAATACTTTATTTCATATTTTCAATATTTAATGGTAAAAGCATTGAGTCAAGAGAAAAACATTATTCTACCCTAAAACTTCTGACACGGGTGGCGCAAACATGAACGTACGTCAAATTTCTGTGTCTTGTAGACCAGTTTCCAGGCGAATTGTCCAAACCATATGCAGCCTTCAGACGCTGTAATCACTGACCTGTTAGGTAGCTCGGTGCATCAGATTGTAAGCTAAGGTTTCGTGCACAATTTTTTTAGACTTAGAGTCCAGGGATTGCTTTGAAATGTTTTGAATCACCGCCTCAAATGTTTCATATTTGCGTCCCATTCATTTTCAAACCAACAGCGAAGAGAGATATGATGGAGAACACAGGAAAAGAATTAACCACGTCAGCTACCAACATAGGTTTAACTGTCGCCACTTTCCTTCTCAACACTGGTTTTGTCCTACAAGCCATCCCGGTTGTGTGAAGAATGCTTGATTCTGCTAAAACGACTGGAAATGCACAAGAAAGAGCACAATGTTACGGAAGCCTAGGAAAACTACTCCTTACATGAATTTGACTATTGTAAAGACTGTATGGAGAGAGCACTCGCTATCAGAATAAAAATTGGCGACAGAGATGGAGAAGCAACCAAATTTAACACCAAATAGCACTTGAATCATGTTATTACCTCTCTTTACACTGATCAGACCTCTTAGTGGGATGTGACACAGAAACTAGAAAAAAATTGATTCTCAAATGCTTGATCTAGATAATCTTAAATCAGTTTTACCCGGTCCGTCTTTGACTTATGTTCCCACTTATACACCCTCTTTGAATACATAACACAAGGGAGAAACGGTTAGCCAGTTCGATTGAATCTTTATGGGTTGAGAGGTTTTGTACTGCAACTGCCCATGTTTTGCCTAACATTTACATGTTTTCAAATGACAATTTTTCTACCCTGTGGTGTCCGCGATAAGTCAAATACCACTCCATAAGACCACTGACCTTGCATGATATTTCCAACCTTTTCAGGTACTCAAAAATTGCAGATCTCAGAATGTGCGATGAAACGCCGGACCTTGATTCTTTGCCGACCCCATAAATGAACGCAGAAGCGAAACAGCTAATTAAGAGTTAACCCCAAGGAGCCTTAGATTGAAGTGCAATACTGAGGTTCTTGCGGGCTAAAAAGTAACTATACTTAATTGAACAACAATGCTATGATATACTGCTGCTTAAATTCATTGATCTTCTACATGGAAGACATTTAAGTAATAAAACAAAGATTAAGGCTGTAGAGCTAAACAATGAAGAGCTATGTTCGCCTTCGTGTTGTCATACCTCACGCACTTTCTGTCAATCTTGACTGTAACAGACTACGCGCAAGCCATGTGCAATAAGCTGTAATATTTCTATGCAATGATAAACGTTGGAAAATACCAAGGGACAGTTCGTTATGGCTGAACGAAGACAAAAATTTGCCGCCGAGGTCTGGAAGGCTAGGTAATTAAGATTTATTTTAAAAAAAATTACATTAAATTGCCCTTTTGCTGGTCCTCTGAGTGAACACTGGTCTCTCGTAAAAATGCCTAGTTAATCAAGTCGATTTTGAAATTAACGCAGGGGTCATATAATCGAAAGAACTCAGTGACGCTGATTGCAAAATGAGAAACTTTACAAAGTCAAGCTACATTTTCAAGGTAAACAAACAGTGACGTGGCTTGATTAATTTTCTTGAGCTTGAGAGTCATCATATATATTGACAACATATTTAAACGTAAAGTCAAGTGAAGATTTTAGATATATGAAAATTCACATATTTGCACTGCGGTGGAGAGATGAAATTAGGAGATCCTCGCAGCTAAGAACACTACTGAAACGAGTAGTTGTAAATAGGACCTGAAAAAAAGAAAAAAAAAATTCAGGCCCGTACGGGATTTGAACCCATGACCTCTGTGATACCGGTGCAGCGCTCTACCAATTGAGCTAACAAGCCAACTGGAAACCGGTCTATGAATTGGGTATAAAGTAAAGTCAAGTATATGTGTTTTCAAATTGGGAAAACCTTGTGTCAATATTGGTTGAAAACAAAGGTAATTGATTAATTTACCTTACTGGACCAAAAATGTTTCAATGCTGGACTCACGCCTTAAGACCAGCGCTTATTTGTTATTGGTAGGTCCAAAATTACCGACCAATTGCCTAAATTTAAATAAATTTTTCTTTTTGGATGTTTTTCAGATATCATTGGCTAACTTCCACCTGGTTAAGATGTCACTTTTTTACCTATGTATTTTCTACCCTTCTTTAACTTCATTCGCTTGCAGTTTATCACTTTCCTTTATTGGAATAGTAATTAAGATCTCCGTGCTCAAGTTACCAAATGTTTCCAGCTTTTGCATGATTTAGTTCTGGTGTCTCCAGATTCACCTTAAAAGGAAATATCTCAGTCAGAAAACAACTGGTTTCCTTGGTTTCCCATCCTGATATCACAGAAAACTTTCCACTTGAATATTCTCTTCGCATATCTTTTTTTTTTCCTCTAATTGCTGCTTCCTGTTCTTTGTTATCGCACAAGTGAAAATACAAAATATACCACCGACAGATATTGGCTACGTAAGTGATTAGAAAAAAGGCTATAAAACGGAAAAGTATGAAAATGCACGGTCATTCAAGGCTACTGTTCCTCAGTGAAGGCGAGGCCGATCTTTGACGAGGAAAATGGCTGTTGTACGGTTGTGTATTTTAGCGCTGTTTGTGGCTTCCACAAAAAGTAGCAGTATGTATAACATGTATTCCAACATGATCATGCTCGATACCAAAGGAAATTACAATGTTTCCTACAACTACAATGAGTCTACGGACACACTGGAGTTTATGGTGCAAGTAAGAACCACAGGTTGGGTTGGTTTCGGTATTGCTGAAGTAGCACCAAATAATATGAGTAACTATGATGTGGCAATAGGAGGAGTGAAAGATGACGGAACAAGCTATCTGCAGGTAGGTCGGAATAACAAAACTTTAAACTATCTAAAAATAAAAGAAAAAACCGCGAGTTCGATATAACATTTTATGGCACGCATGTTACGTTTTTTGTCTGATTTCTTTTATAATCCCTTTAACGATAGGATTGCGAAAATGTTTAAAACTATAGTAAAAAATTTAAATTACAAAGTTTGGTAAGGATACGGATTCCAGTCTCTTTATTTAGAGAGAAACGACATGTTTATTGTTTATAGAAAACAGCTTAGACCATTTGAGTATTAGTATACTCAAATATTGTTGTTTGACAAATTTCGTCTTTTATCAATAGTGTTTAATCCTATTTTTATTTTTTAGCTTCAGCTTCGTTTTTTTTCCACATTCGGTTGAAGATAAATTAAAGCCGGGTATACAAGGTTTTAAAAAAATATTTTTTTTGTCAGTAGAAAAATTAAGATAAAACTCTATCATTGCGTGTGTCGAATGACGTAACTTATTCAAATTACCATGATTCGGTAAAATCGCCTCAGGCATTGAATATTCATTAGATTACAAGAAGTTTCATATCCGAATAAAGCCGCTAGGTAATTGCACTTAATTTTTGCCGATCGTTCAAACATCATCGAATTAACTGTGCAGTCTTGTTGAATGTCAGAAACGTAAGGAGAACCGTTTTGGCATTCAGAGCCTGTTTTAGCGCTTTATCTGAGATTCACAAACGTTCCTGCGGGAACAAATAGTTAGCGAAGAAACGAAGAATATCAGTGATGTGAGAGATATCTCTTTCTGGCACATTATCCTGCACGCTCGAAAGACTTTGGAATGTCGTCAAAACCTTCAATCGTTATTTAATTGTATTTTGAAATGACTGATGATTTCCGAGATATTTTTGGCCACCATCTTCATCACATATATCCTACTTGTTATTATAATGTTTGGAGCATTACCATGACAACCTTCAAAATGCTTACGCTGAGTCATCACACAACTGCAATTACAAAACAAACGACAAAGCCGTGCATATGTAGAGTGGGCTGTCATGTAGATTCAACTTTGGCTGGCAAAGAGAAAAACGATTAATAAAATAAACCTTCATTGCTTGTTATCTCGCTTAATAGTAGTTACCTAATGTCCTCAGAACACGAAAATTTGAACTTGGCTTGGAAATTTCATTAAAACAAGTGTAACGCATGTTTACTTCCCATGAGAAAAGATTTTCGCATGAAACTCCAACATTTTTAATGATGGATTTGTTAAATCCGTAAACAATGCATGACTTTAAGAATCGTGTCTTCGCCTAGAAGGGACTGAAATTTTAATTAAAATAACCCCTGAGGGTTGTGACGTCAAAAAGTCGTATTATAGATATTCTCTTGATAAGCATACCGTATTTTTAGTTTCATACAAAAAAACATGAGCAAGGAGTTTTATTGATACCCTTCCTCGATTGCTGGATTTTTATTGGCAATCATCTACGTAATTTTCAGTTCAGTTAATTTATAGTTTTCAGAGTTTTTAATCCCTGTTTATCACTTTACATTGAACATAGAGTAAAACTAATTTGAAGCTGGGAGCTCAAGCTGTGTTTTCCAATTACACCTGTTGTAAATGGACAAGAAAATTCGTGTAATGCTCAACAACTCATGATCTGTGCCAAAAGCGTTTCGATCACCTTAACCAGGTGACAGCATTATTCAATTATCGTTCTTTAGTAAAAAATGTTTTGAAGAAAGCGATCCGTCTAACTACAGCTATCTGCATTTTATTTTCATTTTTTTGTTATATTACAAAGCTTTGAAGCTTTAGAGGTTCTTCGGCGTATCACTGATGTCCTCTGGTTTTGCTTGAGGTCAGATAACAAATTGATGAAATATGAAACAAGTCAGTGTGCGTTACCTGTGGATGACAAAACAAAGTGCATAGAAAACAACTGCAGATAAATTGAGGCCGCAAAAATAATCCAAGCATAGAAGGACTGAAGTTTAACTCGTACACCGTGCTTCCTAGGCCTAAATACCCGCATACAGTTGTGGCACAACCTTTAAAATTTCGTCAATTTAATGTGTGGGTGCACTATAGTTTTTTTTCTTAATTACTCAAATGTGTATCGAGAAAACCGTTTTTAAGGTTCATCCTCTACTAAGCGATCATTTTCAAAGTTCTAATCCCATTTAATTTGTATGAATTACACTCCTTTCAGCGGTCACAGTAACCCCTTTGAAGGAAGGATAAATTAAATTGATAAAAGAAACGAGCAATAGAACTTGTCAATCGAAATTAAAAGTTTCCTCGAGTGACGTTACTCCCGGATTCTGCTAAACATAGAATAAGCCGTCGTGCTGAAGCTCAGTATTATCGAGTCATACATGACGCAGAGAAGTTGAGGCATGAAATGCGGAGTTGTTTCTACCGACATGAAAAACTCAACTCAACTTGCAAGAGACCGTTAGGAAAGAATTGCTATGTTATATAAAAAACAAATTAATTTGCTACATTTCGGTGATAGAGGTGTTTACATTAAGCTGGATAAATTAAAAATGGCGCTTTCTCTCTGTAAACGGAGCAAGAGTTTCAGATCTCATCAGAGAAAGGATGAAAAGAAAATTTTTGTTTTCGATACGAATTATAGAGTAAATGGTAGATCTAAACGCAGAAACAAAGTTGCATTAGATTTTTTTTTAATTCATCTATTAGGAACAAGGCATGATCTGTTATAATTCTCAAACCAAGAGATAAATCTGTATTCGATAGCCTCACCATTTACAAATGATATGGACAATATGAGGGGCTAAGTGGGAATACTTCGTACTATTTGATTTTGTTACCTTTGCCCTCTACATAATTTAAATTTGAAGATATTTGTCAGCTAATTACAGTGTTAGAGCTACTTCAGAGTACTTTAAAAAGAACTCGATGTGAGTAAAATGATACTTATCCTAACTGAGATTTTCAAGTTTTATAAAAGAAATGTAAAATGGCTTCCGTGTTCACATAGCCTGATGTAAACACGCGGGAGGTTGGGAGAACATGAGATAAGCGTAGGAAACCACGACGCGAAGCGAATTGTAAATTTTCTTATAAGTAAGTAACTTTTGGTTAATTTTTCCTGCCCTGGGTTTATCTTGATTTTCTAATTCCAAGCTGGAATTTCATCAGAGAAATCCAACACCAGAGAGAATTTTTACCTCAATGTCCAGAAAATAAATGTACAACAGTTACGATTTTAAGTAAGTAACGTATTCCTTTCAATTAATTTCTTCCAGGACTATCTGACAGTTGGCCGGAAATTACCACAACTAGATACTCAGCAAGATTGGATGCTCATGAACGCTACGGAGGAAAATAACATTACAACGATAAAGTTTTACCGCATGAGAAACACCACTGATCTACAAAATGATACCGCTATTCCGGTACGATTGTTCGTTACGATGTTCCTCAAAAAAGTTAAAATGGTGTTAACTGTTAGCTAAACGACCAAAGTTTATCTCCTTTCCATAAAAGCGTTAAAAGAACGCTATCATTGCTGGTTTTTTTCATGAAATATGTTTCTTGATATTGTTTCCAATTTGTTCCATGTACCAAAAACGTGCCAAAAAAGTTTGTAGAAAAGCAGGAACAAGGGTGTGGGTAGCTTAGCGAAACAACAAGGTTCCGACCCGCTATCTTGAAAGTGCAGAACATTATCATGACGCCAATCGAAATCCTCATAACATTCAACACTATCTAATACCCTGATCTTGATCAGCAATAAAATATATTTCCAGTATTTCTTTTATTCTTTCATTGGCTATTCTTTGACCACTTTCAGAAAGGAATGCCAATTTATATCGTGTGGGCATATCATCCTATGAGCGACGAGCTTAAACACCATGGAAATGACTATAGAGGGGTTTACAGTGTCACACTCATCCCGGCTATCGCTCCAACGCCGACAATGATGATGGTACCATCCACAGCTGTAGTCCAGCCAGTGCTACATTCCGACCTTATCATGCTTGATAGCAAAGGAAATTACAATGTTTCCTATTATTATAACGCAAACTCAGACAAATTGGAGTTTATGGTGCAAGTGAGAACCACAGGTTGGGTTGGTTTCGGTGTTGCCGAAGTAGCTCCAAATAATATGAGTTACTATGATGTGGCAATAGGAGGAGTGAGAGATGACGGAACAAGCTATCTGCAGGTACGTAAGAATTGGCAAATTTGTATCCAGCAAAATTGCAGGTACTCATCATGACAAAACTTGACGTAGGTCCGACCATTTGAAATTTTATTGCGATGACTGCATTGAAGTGATAACACGCTTTGCCTCGATTTCTTCCAGGACTATCTTACAGTTGGCCGCACGCTACCCCGACTAGATACCCAACAAGATTGGATGCTCATGAACGCGAGTGAAGCGAACAATGTGACGACGTTGAAATTTTACCGCATGCGAAACACCACTGACCTTCAAAATGATACCGCTATTCCGGTAAGAGTCTAACTGACTTTAAATCACCTCTGAAAATTGTGTCGTTCATGGTCGTGAAAGGAAGTGTAAAAGAACACTGTCATAACCCTTTATTAAAGTACTTGAAGATCCTATCTTTTCATGTTACTCAAGGTTTGCTGACGACAGTGTCTCCGGGTCCCAATGTACCAAAGACATGGTACAAACACTGAAAAGTGATGAAAGGGAAGGGTATGGGTAGATATGGCCCGTATTTTCACCTTTCGTGATATCACTATAAAGGGGACAACAACACTTCAAAAAGAATCCTGCCTACGTCGTGGGCGTAAAGTTTCTAGTATTGTTAATCAATTGACCCAAATAAAACTACCTGATGATACCCTGGTTTCTGCAGCACAAATTGATTGTGAATATTGTTACTCCTCTTACTCAAACCCCGATTTGTCAAATCCCCTCAACATTCCTGATGCGACCCTACCCCTTTGGCGGTATCCGCTCTGATAGTCGATGGGCTTAACGCAACGACCGATCGGTCTCCAACGCAGACCTCTCGACTCGCCAGCCAGCGTATTTAACACTAACCGACCGCTTTTCCCTCGTTCTCGTTGATGTTCCATATGTCAGACACCTTTTTGAAATCGAACGAGTGCCAAAGATTTTCCGTTTATTCATGGTTATTAAGCCAAAATAGAGATTATTCATTCTTAATCTCGCTGCAATGCTTCATAACTCAACACAACGCAAGGAATTTAGATTACATTAGATAATCCTTTTTTACGAAAAATCAATATTTCCATCAGTATTTCCTGTGTTACTTTAAAATGATAGCAGCCCGCATGTATGAGTATACATTGGTTTGTATTTATCTCTTCCAGAAAGGAATGCCAATTTATATCGTGTGGGCATATCATCCTATGAGCGACGAGCTTAAACACCATGGAAATGACTATAGAGGGGTTTACAGTGTCACACTTATCCCGGCTATCGCTCCAACGCCGACTATGATGATGGTACCATCCACAGCTGTAGTCCAGCCAGTGCTACATTCCGACCTTATCATTCTTGATGGCAAAGGAAATTACAATGTTTCCTATTATTATAACGCAAACTCAGACAAATTGGAGTTTATGGTGCAAGTAAGAACCACAGGTTGGGTTGGTTTCGGTGTTGCCGAAGTAGCTCCAAATAATATGAGTTACTATGATGTGGCAATAGGAGGAGTGAGAGATAACGGAACAAGCTATCTGCAGGTACGTAAGAATTGGCAAATTTGTATCCAGCAAAATTGCAGGTACTCATCATGACAAAACTTGACGTAGGTCCGACCGATTTAAAATTTTATTGCGATGACTGCATCGAAGTTGTAATACCCTTTGCCTCGATTTCTTCCAGGACTATCTTACAGTTGGCCGCACGCTACCCCGACTAGATACCCAACAAGATTGGATGCTCATGAACGCGAGTGAAGCGAACAATGTGACGACGTTGAAATTTTACCGCATGCGAAACACCACTGACCTTCAAAATGATACCGCTATTCCGGTAAGAGTCTAACTGACTTTAAATCACCTCTGAAAATTGTGTCGTTCATGGTCGTGAAAGGAAGTGTAAAAGAACACTGTCATAACCCTTTATTAAAGTACTTGAAGATCCTATCTTTTCATGTTACTCAAGGTTTGCTGACGACAGTGTCTCCGGGTCCCAATGTACCAAAGACATGGTACAAACACTGAAAAGTGATGAAAGGGAAGGGTATGGGTAGATATGGCCCGTATTTTCACCTTTCGTGATATCACTATAAAGGGGACAACAACACTTCAAAAAGAATCCTGCCTACGTCGTGGGCGTAAAGTTTCTAGTATTGTTAATCAATTGACCCAAATAAAACTACCTGATGATACCCTGGTTTCTGCAGCACAAATTGATTGTGAATATTGTTACTCCTCTTACTCAAACCCCGATTTGTCAAATCCCCTCAACATTCCTGATGCGACCCTACCCCTTTGGCGGTATCCGCTCTGATAGTCGATGGGCTTAACGCAACGACCGATCGGTCTCCAACGCAGACCTCTCGACTCGCCAGCCAGCGTATTTAACACTAACCGACCGCTTTTCCCTCGTTCTCGTTGATGTTCCATATGTCAGACACCTTTTTGAAATCGAACGAGTGCCAAAGATTTTCCGTTTATTCATGGTTATTAAGCCAAAATAGAGATTATTCATTCTTAATCTCGCTGCAATGCTTCATAACTCAACACAACGCAAGGAATTTAGATTACATTAGATAATCCTTTTTTACGAAAAATCAATATTTCCATCAGTATTTCCTGTGTTACTTTAAAATGATAGCAGCCCGCATGTATGAGTATACATTGGTTTGTATTTATCTCTTCCAGAAAGGAATGCCAATTTATATCGTGTGGGCATATCATCCTATGAGCGACGAGCTTAAACACCATGGAAATGACTATAGAGGGGTTTACAGTGTCACACTTATCCCGGCTATCGCTCCAACGCCGACTATGATGATGGTACCATCCACAGCTGTAGTCCAGCCAGTGCTACATTCCGACCTTATCATTCTTGATGGCAAAGGAAATTACAATGTTTCCTATTATTATAACGCAAACTCAGACAAATTGGAGTTTATGGTGCAAGTAAGAACCACAGGTTGGGTTGGTTTCGGTGTTGCCGAAGTAGCTCCAAATAATATGAGTTACTATGATGTGGCAATAGGAGGAGTGAGAGATAACGGAACAAGCTATCTGCAGGTACGTAAGAATTGGCAAATTTGTATCCAGCAAAATTGCAGGTACTCATCATGACAAAACTTGACGTAGGTCCGACCGATTTAAAATTTTATTGCGATGACTGCATCGAAGTTGTAATACCCTTTGCCTCGATTTCTTCCAGGACTATCTTACAGTTGGCCGCACGCTACCCCGACTAGATACCCAACAAGATTGGATGCTCATGAACGCGAGTGAAGCGAACAATGTGACGACGTTGAAATTTTACCGCATGCGAAACACCACTGACCTTCAAAATGATACCGCTATTCCGGTAAGAGTCTAACTGACTTTAAATCACCTCTGAAAATTGTGTCGTTCGTGGTCGTGAAAGGAAGTGTAAAAGAACGCTGTCATGTTCCTTCATCAAAAATTGCTCGAAGATCCTGTCTTTTCATGCTATTCTAGGTTTGCCAACGATAGTGTCTCCAGGTCTTAATGTACCAACGACATTGTGCAAACACTAAAAAGTGATGTAAGGCGAGGGTATGGGTAGATATGGCCCGTACTTTCACCCTTAGTAATATCTTTATTAGGGGGACAACAACACTCCAATTAAAAAGAATCCCGCCTTCGTCGTGGATGTGAAGGGTCTAGTACTGCTGATCAATTGACTCAAATAAAGCTGCTTGACAATACGATAGTTACTGCGGCACAAATTGATTGTGAATATTGTTACTCCTTCTACTCAAACCTCGATTTGTCAAATCCCCACCCACCCCCCCCCCCAATTTTCTGATGCGATCCTACCTCTTTGATGGTATCCGTTCTGATAATCGATGAGCTTAACGCAACGACCGATCGGTCTTCAACGCAGACCTCTCGATTCGCAGGCCAGGGTATTTAACACTAACCGACCGCTTTTCCCTCGTTCTCGTTGATGCGCCATATTTCAGACCCTTTTGAAATCGAACGAGTGCCAAAGACGTTTCTTCTGTTACTTTAAAATGATAGCAGCCTGCATATATGAGTATACATTGGTTTTCATTTACCTCTTCCAGAAAGGAATGCCAATTTATATCGTGTGGGCATATCATCCTATGAGCGACGAGCTTAAACACCATGGCAATAACTATAGAGGGGTTTACAGCGTCACACTCATCCCAGCTATCGCTCCAACGCCGACAATAATGATGGCAACTGCCTCTATGCCAGTCATGCCTCCGCAACCGAGCTTTCTGAATCTCCAAAATGGAAATTATAAAGTTTCCTGGATTTACAATAGTAGCATGGACACGTTACACTTTACGGTAGAAGTGAGAGCCACGGGATGGATTGCGTTTGGATTTTCTAAATTTCCTAGGGGTATGATGGGGTACGATGTGGCCATTGGAACAGTTAAGAACGGAGTGGGAACCTTGGAGGTTTGTTGGCAGTAGAAAATGAAGAGTTATTTAGTTAAGTACAGAAATTGTCAAACAACAGCTCTAATTGATTTTCATAATGAAAATCAAAGATCCTCATGGAAAGGAAGGAAGGTATACCCTTACATCCGATCTGCTGTGTTGCCTCAGTTCAGTCACTTCTCGTTCTTTTATATATCCATCTAATCGTCTACCTTTTTTCCAGGATTATAAAACAAACGGTCTAAGAAAACCTGACATGGATGCTAAACAAGACTGGAAGTTGACTTACTCTAGTGAAAATGATGGTATAACAAAGTTCCAATTTTATCGCAAGCTTAACACCAACGACGAAATGGATGTTGTTATCCAGGTAATCAGTGGTATCCTCCTAATCCACCAAAAACAAAAGTTAGCTTTCCACCACTACGATGTTAAATATTTTGTAACCTATTAAGAGTTCCCATATGCTAGCTTTATCAAAATTCAATTCCTCTTGCAATTTTTCGTTTGTTACAGAAAGGAATGCCAATTTACATTGTGTGGGCATATTCTGCAACTTCTGATACGCTTGTAGTGCACAGTAGCAGAGGTTATCATAATGAACGAGTGACACTTGTACCAGCTGATATGACTCTGATGATACCGACCCCGACAACAGGTATAACTTTCCTTCATCGCTCGCCACTAACAAATGAATCATAATAAGTCATAATTTAAGAACAGAGAGGATTACGAAATTAGACTCTCTCTCCACAAAGGCCTCATTCCTGAACTTAGACGTTTTTATTTATAAATACAATAATACGAACGTACCCATAGCAATTTAATAATCGTGATGACGATGATAACATTGATAATATCTCAAGAGACAGAGACTTTAATTCCACAAGATCATTTTTTCTCGCCATCTTCAAATCCTTTGATTTTTATCATGAAAACCTTCAGGGGCGTATTTCAGTTTAGTTTCGTAAAGCTAAAACCTACCTGATCACAAACGCCTGTCAAAACAAAGCAACATACCACAAGGAGGCAATAAGGACTTCAAGTAAAAAACAAGCATTCTACGTCTAGTACATGAGAAAGCGAGTGCCCATGTTGCACATCTGTGTGGTTTAAACGTGGAAGATAACTGATAATAACGAGTAAATAGGAATTGTATGTGCTCTATTTGTGGGTGAGAAATCTGGTAGAACTAGATTTAAAGAGGTGATTATCAACCTAAGGAACATTAAATTTACTCGTTCACTCGTTTCAGCTGGCATGACTTCGACGACACCAACCCTGACCAAAGGTATAGTTTTCATAGCATTGCGTTCATAATTTAAGGGTCAATAAGAGGTCAAGAAAAAAGACTCTTTAAGTAAAGGCTTTTTTCCTAAGGTTCTGCGATTCAAACTGAATATAGGAAAAATTGTGAAAAGACAGACAGACAGACGGCAGAACTAATCTACGGGAGAGGAACGAAATATGAAGGAGGAGGTAGATGTACTATCCAAATTATTTAATACTAAATCGTGATTTCAACATATTTTCGTAGGGAAAGGCCAGTTCAGTCATTCCTTCGACAATGGTAATTTTCTTATGCGGTGGACATTTGACGATCAAAATAACAAGTTAACTTTTCATGTGAAAGTTAAAACCACTGGCTGGGTAGGATTTGGTTTTGCCAGGGTCGCACCAACTCAGATGAGAAATTATGACGTAGTCGTTGGCGGATATGACAACGTCGGATATTTAATGGTAAGTCTCCGAGAAATTTGTTATGAAACTTGACTTGCCGGCTCCTTTCTACTAAAGCTTATCTTGATTTCAGCTGCATGAAAAAATTAACAGCTATTCTCATGAGAGGGAATGAATTTTTATGGCAGATAGCCGTAGCGAAGAAGTTTGAAAGTTTGCTGCCACCCATTAATACTTCCGGGACTTTGTCAGGGTACAATTTCTCGCACATGAACACCACTCATTGAATTAACTAAAGCTCGAACTGAAATCTCTCGATCCGGATCTCCCCCACCTTACCCCACCCCACCTCACCCCCTTTTCCATCGCAACTTAGTCCTCAGTCCCCGGATGCCTGGCGAGTCAGAATTACTCAGCTGTGTTTTTATATGCTTTATCATGGCTAATTTACTGGAACGATTGCCGCGTGTAACTGACTGCTGTACTGCGTTTCCTTGCACCATATTTTAACACAGAGGTACCCTCTCCACGTACCCTGCACAGAAAAATTCAACTGTTATACCTACCAGCAGTAAAACACCACATTCCTAAATCTTCTTGTAATGAAAAGTTTAGACGAGAAAAAACCAATTGGACAAAAGATCTCCAGTATGAAAGATCATGATCAGGCAAAAGTGATCACAATATTATTTATAAAAAAAGTCAGCGGTAAGGGCGCCAGTACCAGTACCATAAGATTTATCGAGAAAAACCAAGAGTCTTACAAAAATGTAAATATTGCATAACGATAATAAAATCTTACTTTTGTGTTGTGGTAGTGTAGGAACAGGGCCACGTGGAAAGGATCAGATACAAGTAAAAGGGAAATTATTCTTACTATGCATATTTCATGAACTGTAATCTATAAGACAACGGGTGCTGATGGGAAACCAACAGTCCTCTTTATGCCATCTTTATTACCGATTTCTTTTACACTAATTTTCCTCATTCTCTATAATCAGGACTATTACACTCAAGGACGAGCTCAACCCCAACCTGAAAGCAAAAACGACTATACGTTATTGTCTGCATCAGAAGTAGCTGGATACACTGAGCTAATGTTTGAGAGACTAACTGATACGAGTGATGATCAAGATATAAAGTTCGTGGTAAGTGTTTGTATTTACCCTAAAAGCTCCTCTTCACTAATCTCGCAACCGGATCCTACCGTATAACTATAATTGAAATGTAGGGACCTTACAACCGCTTAGCCGTGGAGGGTCTGGGTACGAGACTTCCCCTCCCTCCCTCCCTTCCTCCCTCCACACAGTAAGCCCTGTGTCTGCGCGGCTAATTGCTCTGAGGCGTTGGGGAAAAAAAAAGAAGTTGGCTGAGCGATTTGTTTATTGAGTTTTCCGTTTTGTTTTCATTCAAGACTAGGAAATAACTTTCAGCTAAAGAAACAAAATAAACTGGTTAAGGAGCCAGAACCTGCTTCTCTATTCTTTAAATTTTGATTATAAGATATGGCTTTGGGCCCGTTTATTTACCGCGACTTTCGAGAAACGGGCCCCAGTCTCAAAAAAATGAGCTGGTGTAGAAATTGGTGTGATTTGGTATGGAATAGGATCAGGATAAAATAGGTTTTTTGGGATCATTTCTGGTTATCTGTTTATTGTTTAATCTGTCAATATTTTCTCTTTTAATCACAGCCTGGTGGTGCGGTACATATCATTTGGGCCTATGGTACTGAGGATGTCACAAGCGCTGACAGCTTTAATGTCCATTCTTCAAAAGGCTACTCTTCGTACCAACTTGTCATCATTCCGACAGCCCCAATCCCTACTCAGCCGGGAGCTGCCTCTTCATTGCATTCCTTCATTTATGTGATTGTTTCTTTAGCAGCAATATTGTTCAATGTTGTAACAATATAATCCAGAGAACTGGCAGAAAAAGTCCATTTTAGACCGCAGTTCTTCGTAATTAGCATGAAGCTGCTTGAAATCCAAGTCTTTTCAGAGTGGTTTTAGTGTTGATCAGCACGATTTGCAGTTTAAGATTAATTGAAGAACTCCTTTTTTTTAACTAAGCGAACTGCAAGAAACCATTGAAACATTTTGATAAATATTTTGGCGTAAAACATAAGACTCAAAATTAGGAGTCCTTAGAGATAAGATTTCATAATAGTAGCGAAAGTCCGACAAGCTTTCAATGGGAAAAAGCTTCTTCGGATTTCTAAACATTGTTTTTAAGGCAACGGCATGTTTCCGTTTTATAATATAGTTATAGAATAGTTTCAAAACTAATTTGGACCAAGTTGTCATATTTAAAAAGGAAGCCATTCATAGCTGTGTGAGGGGAGAAACATTTTTCAAAATCGCAATTATTTGACCCGTCATGATCCTCTGAAGAAATGGCTACAAAAAGGATTTGGAAATAATGGGATAAGAACAGGTTAAGTCAAGGGAAGAAAAAAATTAAACTTAGCTTTGAGCTTCTCTGTTTGGTAATGTAATTTTTTGAGATGCCATACACTTTAGAGAACCTTGATTTATGTGAGAGGTACCACTATCTGGTTGAAAAATTAAATCATCTCTTCGTTGACTTTAGTTATCCCTGACGGGAACTTATACAACTTAGACGAAGTATCAACCTAGTGATCCCCGGCAAAGAAGATCGTCGGTTACTAAACACAGGAGCTAGACTTCCTTTACTCGCGTCTCTCAGACTTGATTGACCGTGTATGCACGAGGCAAGCGCCACAAGATCATGCCATGCCAGTCACGTTTTCCCACGCTCGCCTCGTGCCTGCCTCCGCTCGCCTGTTGAACGCAGAAAAGCTTAGACGTCTGTTCTGCAAGTTATTTGAAAGGAAGTAGCCTCACGTGCCACCTTAGGGAGTATCATGAGAAAAACAACGAAAAGAGCCGATGGTTACATGGGAATGCAAGCTATAGGGAGATTTTTTTAACGATCAGCATGGGTATTAGATCTCTTATAGCTTAAAAGTACTTTCATTCGAGAGAACGAGGGTGGTAGGTGCTTCATTCATACTTCAGAGAGCTCGTTCGATTTTTTCCTATAAAATTTGATAAGAGCGTGATTTTAATATGGCTGGTAAGCTTTTTTCCTGGGAAATTTGATAAGAGCGTGATTTTAATATGGCTGGTAAGCCTGCGATTTGCTTGAAAATACTCTGCAGTTCTTTTATCCTCGTGGATGGAGGTTTGCATTGCGTGAGAGAAATGTATTTCCAGAGAAAAATCACAATGGTTCTAGTAAAAGTAATTTCGGGACCTAAATCGTTGGTAGCTATGGTGAGTGTGTTAAGGGCTTAAGTTTATAATTACATTACAATATAACTTGAATTTAACAACTGGGTGGATAATGTAAATAATTTGCCACTGCGTGTCGCACCGACGAAGGGATAAAGCTCGAAACGTCAGCTTTAGAGACTATTTCGGTGGCCGGCCACTTTACACTATCAACTCAACTGATAAAACCAAATCACTTTTAAAATGTGATAATCCTTTCAACCTTCCTGAAACCATTTTTGAAAGTTAATAGAAAGTTAAAATTATTTTTTTACATCACAGCTGGATACATCTCGCTAATTTAAACATTTAGTTATAATTATAGGCTTTTATCATAACATCAGCTTAGTATTGAAACTTATCAATTTATCCTCCAATCAAGAATCTTAAACTTAAAACCTAATTTTGAAATTTCAGATTTAAATTATGTCGAAACTGCCCATGATAGGACCTATTCAGTAAAATCTGTTAGTTACCCCACTGCTTAAAGAATATCAATAATAAAAAACATTTATCACATCGAAATTCAATTACGATTTGTCAACATTTTAAGGCTGGATAACAGTTCGATTGGGGTAGCAAATTTCGCTCTCCATTTCGACTTTATTGCACCAAGAAAGAAAGAAAATAGATCATAAATCCAGTTTTAGGACCTGCTCCAGGCTTATTTCTATTCAATTTTTTTGGTATTTGCTTCTTTTTCTTAGCTTGGTCAAAGCCACGAGATCCAACTGGATTTTAAACACCCCTGCGGTGTTATCATGGCAACTTACTTGTCTAGCCAATCACAACACGTTTCACCTTTCCACGACATTGTCTCACCTGCTGGACGACCAGCTTACACCTGTTAATTGGTTAGTTAGTATAAAAACAGAGTAAAAAAAAATTAGCGCACAGTGATTATTTCGCTGCGTCTTGACAAGCAACAAAGCCAATGAGACACTTGGTTGATGATATCGAAAGTTTCAAAGTATGGCAGAGGCCACAGGGCCGTTGAATATCTCCCTAGAGGAGTCGGTACCATTTGTTACTATTCTTACAATTACTGGAGTGACATCCATCGCGGCTAATTTGCTAATCGTCGGAATAACTTGCAAGAATTCTCAAAGGAGAAAGGTGCATGACTTGTTCACCTTGCATAGCAGTTTAGTGGATTTGCTAACCGCATCAGTGGTGGTACCATTCTGGATTTTGTCCACCATCCACAGTAGAACAAATTTCGTGGGTGATATCTATTGCAAAGTAAGCGCTACCTTAGGCCTAGTGGAACTCTTGGCTCCTGCTATGTTCCTGATGCTGGTTGCCACCAGCAGGCATTGTTCAGTTATCGACAAGATGGCTTTCCCCAGAATATTCAGCGATTTTAGGTCAAATATGATGGCTGTGATTGTATGGTTGTTTTCATTTTTGATCAGTATTCCTCCCCATGTTGCATGGTCAGCTTCTCCGGAGATCCACTGTCTCCCAGATTTGGTGACTAATTCTTGGTATACCACTTCAGTTCTATCATTTTGCTTCCTATTGCCGCTCAGCGCAGCGTTCTACACACACATTTATGACATTTTCATCTTTCAACCGGAGCGAATGAAGCGAGATGACTCAATGAGGAGACGTTGCGAGATTTATGGGCTGCGAGGAAGCGAGCGAACCACTCAGAAAGTGTTTTTTGTGATTCTTATCATTCACACATGCTGTTGGGCGCCCTACTTATGCGTGGCATTGACCCAGGCGATGAATGGTGGTAAAATATATTACACAGGAAAATTTCCAATCCATTTTGTCGCCTTGGTGGTGGCATTGACGGGTACCGCGCTTAAGGGAGTTGTCTCGTGCTTTGAGTTACCTGATTTGAAAGAATCGATCAAGAAACAGTTTGGATGCGTGGAGCAGGAGGAAAGTGAGGGGAATACGACCAGAATATTCGAAGTTTAAGCAAAGATGTACAAACTTCCGAAAAGCATTTTGTGGGAGGGGTAGGTGAATCCTTGAGGGCTTGCGCCGGCTTAACGGCTCAGAAAATTAGATTGTAATCACGTGTAAACAACAACAACTTTAGTCTAGATGAACTTTAGTTTTAAAGCTACATCATCAAAAATTTATAAAGATTGGCCAAAAAGGTCGTTGAATGCCTGTGTCTTAACAATGCACCCAATTACGGTGTATCTGGTTTTTACGCATATAACCTTACCTTTAACAGAACAGTACACCCACATATCGAATGCATTTACTGAGGCTCTAGAGGGTTTTAGTATTTTTGTATAGTGGTCAGAAACTTAAATCGGTCTCACAGTTGAAATATAAACATCCGCGGACAGGTATACCGCTAATAGCCAAACAAACCTTGTAATTTCTCATTTTTGCTTAGCCGAAAAACTAAAAAGCTGTATTACAGTAGCTATGCTATATAAGAAATTTTTCTTATTTGAAAGTATAATTTTGTAATATCACTGCGATAAATGGACAGCTATTAAAAAAAAGTTGGCTCAAATTATAGTATAAGTTTGCCAAATTAGTGTTTGCTAAGATGTCTGTTTACTCGTTAAAGCTGCCAAACCAAGACGATTTACATACATATTTATGCGTAAGAATCAAGCGATTCGTGAATTGGTTCAGTGGAGGTGTGGTTAACTTTGTTATTCCCGCCCTTCAGCTTAAAAGAAGACAATTAAAGCTCCTGAAATCAAAGGGGATTTTCCACACGAAAAGTGCCGAATTCGTCTGTTTTTTAAACATAGATTGTATGGGAGACATCCCTAAATGTTTTTTATTATTTTAACTAACAGCGCTACACCAAAATCACCTGCCGCATTGAAATAGAATGGGAAAAGATCGGATTTAACGATTACTTTAAGAAGATGATGCCCACAACTGGAGTTCTTTTTATGCATTTTTCATATTCTACTAAACACAACGGCTTCTTGTTTCATTGCGCTGTCTTTCGACTATGAAATGCAACATTGCTCAGTGAAACTGAGCAATGTTGCATTTCATAGTCTGTCATGGTGTGAAGACAAAAAAAGTAAACTTGACAGCAGAAATAGTCCCATATCTTTACAATTTTGCACAGGCTTGAACATGAGATGTAACAAAACAGTGTTTATGAACAATTGTTAAAGAGCGTGGTATACCGTTAAATTTGTTTATGTCGTTATTCTTGCAGCTCAGCCGGCGGTCCACCCCAGGAGTAAAAGCGAACATATCCGAAATCAACGGGGTACCACTTCGCTTTCTATGCTGACATGCACTTCTCGCCAAATTCTCGCGTAATTTCCACATATGCAAAATTTTCTATCAGGTAATATGTGAACTTGGCAAAATAAATAGCGTTAGGTAAATATTTATTCGGCAAGCAAATTGGGAAGTATTCAATTAAATTATTTTATTTGTGAATTGCACTTACTGCTCTTGTGTTTACTCATCGTGAATATATATTAATTTATTATGTTTTCGCATATATATGTTATTGTTTTTAGGTTTTCGTAAACGTGAATCGAATCAGACAAACAAATAACCTGTGGCTGCGTTTCGTTTCGTTTCGTTTGAAAGGTTCGCTGATGGAAAACTTAACGCGGTTATCTGTGTAATCGCTGATATGATTTAAATGGCATCTAATTTTCGGCTTGTTAAACCTCGAATAAACCTGTGTTGTAATGCAAATTTACTCAACCAATGAATGATAAGTACGGCCAGTTAGTAAAAAGCATCAGCAAGCTTGCAATTGGTTAACTTGCTGCATTCGCATTCATTCCACACACCTTATATCTGCTTACAACCAGGGCCTGTACTGTTTCATTGAATTTATGGTAAGAACCAAAATGATTTGAGCTTTTATGACTTTCTAACCATCCATTGTGAAATAAAATCCAATCAAGGTTCAACTCCTTTTGAAACATCAAAGTTAACAAGATTTCCGCGCAGCCCCATGCTTCATCACAGCTGAATAAATAAATGGGATAAGTTTCTAAATAAATTGTGGTGCTGCGTCAGTGGGAGAGTATAACAGGGTAATTAAGTGTTATCAACTGATTTGACAACGTAAATTGGCCACCGTAAAAAGTTCAAAGGCTGACGCTTGGAGCGCTTAGCTCTTCGTCAGAGCGATGACAGGAAAAGAAATAACAATACAGGGCTTTTGCATGTCTTGTAATTGGAATGAGTAGAACTTATTATTTGTTTTTGAATAGTATGGTGCAGAAATCTATCTGAAATTTATTTCTCCGAGTTTGTCCGTGCCACGTAATGAAAAAAATCTTTCCTAGTCATTTTCAGTTTCATTCTGATTTCAGATCACATCCTTCTCAAAACAGACTTCCTGCTCTCGACCAAAATTCTCATTGACATAGTCATCGACCACAAAAAGCTGGATATCTGCATCATTAAAACCACCAAACAAATATATATACAAATAGATTGAACTACGCTTAATCACCCATAGAGGAAAAAAGAAAACAAATAAAAAACTAACTCCCACGTATTCCATCTTATCCCTGACAACTTCAAATTTGTGTTTGCGAAGCAAACTGCGTTGAAAACTTTGGCAGTTGAGCACCTAACCTTGTTAAAAAAAAAAAAAGCTCTTTAAATATATACCGCTCTGAGTCGTTTCTCAAAAGTTCGGTTTTTCTGTAGGGTTGTGATGACTTTTTTCCTTTTTTCGAACATTTAAATGAGCGGTTTTTGTGACGTTGATTGCTTAAGATTTGAAAAAAGGGGGTAAGTTTCAAGAGAAACTGTAATGGTGCGTCGGTGGAAGAGTACTAAATTACCCTGCTCAGGAATTTATTACGCTCGTGAGAGGATCAAAGGAACTCCGAGCAGCCAAATTCTTCGGGTTTTTCCACCGTTGGATAATAATCTATCCAATTAATTTCCAATTAATCTCATTTTTTTAGGATTTCCAACCCTTGCCTCTAGTCTAAAATCCGAGATTTGGACTGGGCTCGAATACCAGGTCACTAAGTCTTCGCCCTGAAAATCATAGCCGTCCACCCCACCATAACTCTTTCCTCTTAGAATTACACATGGCGCCTAAGGAGAAGGGTAAGAACATTGATCTAAAGTATGCGATTTTCTTACAATATAGCGTTAACTTTTTCGACTTCTGAGCCGCGAATAGTAACATGAATAAATAAAGACGACAATTTGGTAGTGAGCGATTATTCTGTTGGAAAAACTGTTCTAGAAATGGGATTTGTCGTTCGATGTTGCATTCCACGTGTGGCTAATAAATGTTCAGATTTTCCTTCGAGTTTAAACCATTTTAGCTTCGATCATTGTGTATTTCATGCACAGTGGAGGCTTCTTAGATGAGGGACGTGGCAACCATTTGAGGCCAGTCCGGAGGGTTTTAACGAATCAGCAGACATACTATCACAACCAACTTCTTGTCTGTACCTTCATTTATCAACATTAGTCCTCAGTTAGCTTTGTAGAAAAATTGTACATAACCGTGAATTACTCTCGAATAACGTTTTTTAATAAATCAATCATGAACTTCAAATGTGGCTCTGCCAAGCATATGCCTTCCTTATACCTTTGTATTAAAGTAGAGGTGAATGCAAAGCCTTAGCTATGAAGATGATTTTTCTTACGCACAGATATAACTCATTTTCGTGAGAAGGTTTGCACCTAGTCTCATTTGAATAGTAAGGGGTTTTGGATTTGGAAATGGTATATCTTTCTTACAGACTTTGACTGCGTTTGGCAGCTGGTTGCTCCTCAGCCTGTTTGAACTTGTCACTACTGATATTTTGTGCTCTGTTTGATTTTACTGCCCTCAAAGAAGCCCTCCGGGGGGAGTTGTCATTTTGGTTCTTTTATGGAATGTTAATTGAAAGGGAGACAACTTTTGGACAAAAATGTCATTCAGACTGGCTGATTAACTCCATGTTTCAAAAAGTCTTGCTGAATTTTTGTTTTTGTTTTGGTTTCAGGAAAGTCAAAATCTGGTGCCTCTGCCAAGTCCAGTGAGACAACTAAGGCCCAGAAGGCCAAGAAGTCTGTACTGAAAGGTGTTCAAAGAACACAGAAAAGGAAGGTGCGCACAAATGTCCACTTCTACCGTCCCAAAACCCTTCGCTTGCAAAGAACTCCCAAATACCCAAGGCACTCTGCTCCAAGGACCAACAAACTTGATCACTTTGCCATCATCAAGCATCCTTTGACCACAGAGTCGGCCATGAAGAAGATCGAAGACAACAACACACTTGTGTTCATTGTTGATGTGAGAGCTAACAAGCCCCAGATCAAGGCATCAGTGAAAAAGCTGTATGACATTGAGGCTTCCAAAGTCAACACTTTGATCAGGTACATGTTTTTTTTTGTTGATATATCATATGAAGAGTATCTATTTCTTCTAACACCCATAAACTCCCTTGAGTGACCAATACAGAATTTCTCCCTACAATATCAATACAATATCAAGCAGACAAACAAGGAGAATAAAGAAAAATGTCAATTAGGGGTTTATTACTTGATCCAATACTAAATTCTCCAAACTAACATTATGAGAATGGTATAGCAGATAGTAAGGAGAATTGCTAATGGGATCTTGGGAGGGAAAGTGTTAATTGCCAATTTTTCAGTTATGTTGATTGATGAAATATAAAATTCTTTCCAAATATTTCTAGGTCTCTATGATACTGTTTTATAACATGTTTAACTTGCTCCTTCATAGAGTGCTCAGTTCAAAGACAATTCTTGTTACCGTCAACCATACAATTCTTATAATGTTAGTTCAGAGAATTTAGTATTGGATCAACTAATTATCCCCAAATTGATATTTTTCTCTATTCTCATTACTTATCTGGTTGATATTGTATTGATATTGTAGCAAGAAATTCTGTCTTGATCACTCATGGGAGTTTAAGGGTTAACAAAAAGGATAAAGCAGGCTATGAATTGGCTTGTAACACAGTTCTTGATTTAAATTCTTACAGCTCAAGTCTATTTTTGTTGTTGGAACATTGTTCTATCGTGTAGATCTGATTGTTAATGGAATTTTTACGGGGACAATGGAATCTTGATTTGCTGCCCTGAGAACATTTTCAGGAGCTAAATAACAAAATTATTGCCACCTCCATTGTGTGTATTTCTACGTAGTTACATTATTAAAGGTTGAATTTATTTTTGTTTAAAATTTTTAAATCCCGCGTGATTCTTTTGCTCATTTTGTTTCAGATTATAACAATATAAAATGTGTAAAATGAAAATTAAACTTGTGTGGAAAATGTAGAACTATGAATTGATATGCACCTTTACCCTTTCCACCACACACTTACCCATACTTTTCCCTTGGTACTGACAAAGAGAATATAATAAACAAACAAACAATCAAAGTTTCTTGGGATTCACTTCCTTTATTTTCATGATCGTAATGAATGGTTAAGCTGTATTATTGAAGGTAGTAATTTGATGTTGGTCACTCTTAGAGTTTAAAGGTTTAACAGAAAGCAAACATGTATGGAGATTTGCTATCAATCAAACTATTTTTGTATTCAAGGAATAAATTTCTAAAGAAACTGTGTGTGTTGGTGGGAGAGTATAATGGGGTAATTTGGTGTTATCAACTGAGTTGATATGTTAATTGGCCACAGTAAAGAGTTTCAAAACTGATGTTTTGAGCTTTAGCCTTTTGCCAGAGCTGTGACAAAGGGCTATCACTCAAAATGTCAGATGTGAAACTCTTTATGGTGGCTAATTTTCATAATCAGTGCAGTTTACAATACCAAAATACCCTATTTTTGTATTCTTAATCTATTGCTCTATGGAAATTTATCCATGTATGGTCTAAATTGATTATTACATTCTCTAGACCTGATGGGCAGAAGAAAGCGTATGTTAGACTGGCTCCAGATTATGATGCTTTGGATGTGGCCAACAAGGTACGTGAAAGAATGAATCATACAATTACTTTTGAAAAGATTCTATGATCACTGAGGAATTTTTCCCAATTCTGAGGTTTTGTAATGTCATTTTTATTATTGTTTTGCAGATTGGGATCATCTAAGCTTGTTAAGAAGACAAACAATAAAATGTGATTGTTATTTAAACTCAAGTGTGTTTCCTGTGTTTTGCTATATCTTGCCTTTTGCTTTATGAATTTTGTTTCTGTTTGTTCCCTTTCAAAATGACAGATTTTCTTACAAGAGAGTTCTAGTAGGTTTGAATTTATCTCTTTTTGTATCAGAAGTTTCTGTTCACCTCGACCAACAATCATGAAATGCCTTTATGCTGAAAACAGGTCTGTTATGTACTGAAAAACATGAAAAAACATCATGATACTGATCATATTTTTGTCATACTTACAAATTATTTTGTCTCATTTTTCTGTCACTAGCTTCTTATACAGACACTAATTGGCATTTGGAAATCAGTGACAGGAGTTTCAATAAATTTTCCATAAGCAGCTGCCAATGATGCAATAGGTGGCTGTGCTGGCAAAAAGGGGCTTAAGACAAAACCCAAACAGGAGATTGTGTGCGGGGTAAATTGAAGGCAGTAAGGGGTCTTAAAGGCAGGGGTAACCAGTATTTAACCCTTGACTCTCGAGGTCTGATTGTTAATCCTCCCCTCTAGCTGCTACACATTTCCTTGTAACTTCTTGTTAGTCACAAGAATTTGGTGTTAGATCAAGATAATAACTTCTACCCAATAAGTTTGAGTATTCACATTACATGCTTGCTGGATAATGTGTGGATATATTAGGGAGAAGTTACTTGTGAATCATTTCTTTGAGTTAAAGGGTTAATGAAACCTGTGCAATTACCAGGCATTGTTGTAAACCAGCAAAATTCCTGTTGAATCATTTCTGCTTTTAAGATAGCATTCATAACTTTCCTTGCTGTTTTGATATGGTAAGGAGAAATTATGTCTTGATCACTACTGGGAGTTAAACAGCAGAGCCTATTTTCAACTGGGGGAGCTTGAAAACCAGCCATATCTTAAGGGAGTCTGGGGGACATCTCTCCACAGAGATTTTTTAAATGGTATTTTCAACAGCGGCTACTTGTACTTCACCTGCAGAGCTAGTCATGTAACAGATTTCTGTCTGTTGTGGTGATGAATAACGTCAAAGCTTGGAGAACTGCATCAGATACCATTTCATGCTGTCTGGAGTTAAACACCTGCCTTTGAAGCCAAATTCTAGTGGGTAGATGACTGAGGAAACTTGGGGGTATCTGTTGGGCTTACACATTTCTAGGGTTCCTATACATGAAAAACCTAACAATTTGCCACATTCAAGTCTTGCAAAATTAAGGAAAATTAATTTTTACGAGAAAAATTTGAGAAAAATGCCAACATAGCATGATTTTTTCCCCCATCATTTTAGAAGCATCTTGATTGTGGGTCATGGAAACTAATAAATACTGAATTTCCTTGGAAGAGCCCTTAGGTGCTAATTTAAAATTTTGGCTAAAAACAGAGGGTGCCTATGCAAGAGGGGGGGGGGGGGGTCGTTACTATTATCAGTTATCAGTGATTATTAGAACAATTTTAATAAAGTGATGATAGAAACAGGTTTTCCTTGTATATCTACTATCAAAGAAAGTGAGGGAGGAGGGGGGGAGGCACCTATTCATGATGGGTGTTTGTTCAACATGGTGGCTGATAAGGTGGATGCCTATCTGGGTGCTTATTTGAGGAAATAAAGCAGGTCCTGAAAATGGTCATGGAAATTTATGAGTTTGAAAGATTGCCAACCCTTTCTTTCAGAATGAATTCTCTGTCCATTTAACAAATGTAGGGTATTTTATTGCATTAATTTTATGAATTTTAGAATCCTGCCTACAACCCATTTGGTGTGTCAGGATCAGTTGATGATGGTACAGTGTTAGAGTAAAATGGTCTCATGGTAAGAAACATAACCTATTCAGTTACCAAGAGCCTGACACCTGGAACTGGCTTCAGTATACAGTTAAAATTAAAGTTCTAGAGTTTGTTTCTGAAAACCATTTTATTACCTTGAAATATCAAAAGCCTAATTTTAGGCCACAGCTTACATTTGAACATAAGTTGTTTGGTAAGTATTCCAGTAATAGCTACTTTTTTGTCCTACTTGCTCATAAAATATTACAATCTGGTATTACACAATACAAGAACAACTAAATACTCTTTGAAACATGTAGCACATGGCCTTAAAATCTTTCTATATTACAGTCACAATAACAGGTTCATGATTTAGCTTTTTCCTCACTTAAAAAAAAATGAATCTTAAAGAAAAAGTCCATTAAAACTTATCTTGCCTTTAAACCTGCACTACATTGCCTCTGCTAAATGAAGAATACAGGTGCACACAATTTTGCATCACCAGCAAGCTGCAATCACAGAAGCAAAAACTGCATTGTGCAAATTACATGTAGCCTGTAAGACTATTACCTGCATAATACCAGTCAAATGAAGAAAGGCTGATTTTTGAGAACTACAACAACAAAGTAAAACTACAAAAACTAGCTACCTGTAACAATACAGAACCATATACAGAAAGGAAGCTTTACTTCTCTTTCTCATTTTACCAAGGCATTGTAACAGATGAAATTGATCTGGGGACATCTTATGAAAAATGCATATCTCAGTTTCCCATAACAATAATGACAAAGCCTAGATGCATTTCCATGGTCCTTAGCATACGCCAAGTTGCATTCCAAGAGGGTCACACTGGAACTATGTTATGTCATTCACCCCACACTGAAACTACTATAATCTGTTTTTAGAAGCAACTCTTTTGTGCAAAGAAAATTAACACAAACTTGGACAGTAATCTGAAAAAGGACAAGATCTTTACAAAGATGTGACCACCACGACATAAATTCCAAGTTTAGACCTGCATAAAATACAGCATGGTGTACACCGGTATTTAGCTCCTCACACTTAGTACTGTTAAAAAATTTGTAAGTTCTCTTATGAATATAAACAACATGCAACAACAGAATTCCAATTTTTTCTTTTTAAAACAAAACTGACTTTCTTATAATCCATATCTGATTTCCGTTCAAAACTTACAGAACCAGTATTAGAAGCCACGCTTCTCCCTTGCTCACGAATTACCAAAACAATCTTAGAGTCAGAAGTCAGAAGTTCTAGTCCATACTCTCCATAGCATCGATTTCATTCAACAGTTTCAGCTTCTTTGAATTCCAGAACTCTATGTCCGTGGTCAGTTCGTCAATTAAGCGCAATTTTGTGCTTTCCAATCTCTCAGTCTCTTCGCATTTCTCTATCTGAACTTTCAGCTCTTCTTCCAAAATTTGAATTTTTTGCTGGCTGTCGGTTTCTCTCTCACTAGCAAGCACATCTTCTTGTTCAAGTTTGCGTAGATTTTCTCCAGCAGTACGGATCATGTGTTCCAATTCCTCGACTCGTTTCACTGCCGTATCCTTGCGAATTTCCGAGCGCGACAGTTCGTTTTCGATAACAGTTAGCTTTCTCTGGGCTTCGTTCAACCTCATATGAGCGGTCTCGGCGGCGGACTGGGCTTCTTGCACCTGGTGTTCAAGTTCTCGGAGCTGTTCATCAGTTTCTACTTCGGCATAAGTTAGTTCCCTTCCCTTGACAGCCTCCGCATCTGCTTTATCATTCAGCTCTTTCAGTCTACTTTCCTTTTCGTCTGTCTCGGCCTGCGCGTCTTCGAGTTTCTTTCGCAGAAACTGAATGCGTCTATGATATCCCGCCGCTTCGTCCTCCTTGCTAGCAATCTCTTGAACCTTTGTTTTCAGCTCCGAACATGCATCATGCTCTCTTTCAACAGCTTCTTCTGTCTTTGCCTTAATGGCAATCATTTTGTTTTTTACGTCTTCAAACAGGGTCGACATTGTTATAGCTAAGTTTATCGCTATGCCTCACAGTTTTTCATTCAATGTAACTCGAAAACACACCCTGTCGAAGGGAGTAAATGTTTAAGAGAGCATGACTGCGCGTAATAACCACTGACAGGTTTGCGGCTTCATTCTGCCCAGTCCGTTTCACCATCTCAACACAAACATGCAAAGTTCGATACAATTCCTTTGCATTACTTAAAATGTTTTTAGTTAAGCGCAATCTCGATTAGCTTACGTTTTATTTGCAAAAACTGAACTGATTAGATAGTTCAACAAATTCCTGAGAGCACGACGCAGGCAGAAGTCTGGTACCAACTTGACAATATACAAATCTGATTGGCTTATCCTGTATAGGAAGCAAAATTCGAATAGGTCATCGATTTCAAGGTTGTTAACTTGTTATGATTTTCCACGATCGACTCTTCTAAACACTGTTCTAAATGGGAAGGAAGAGAAAACTTGGGCAATCTAAGCAAAACTGGGGCTCTACAAATTCACGGAAACAGAGAAAGAAGAGAAAAACTCGCGGAAAAGGATTTAAACAAGCAAAAGTTTCAAATGAAGTCGATTCGTTGCATATCGAGCCATCGACCTCGACGACCTGCAAATTGTCCTTAACTGCTATTCGTGAGAGATCAGAGTCTTCTTACTGTGCAATCTCTTGTGCTTCGGCTGATGAAGGTATGCAGAGATCGAGGCTCTGGAAAATAGGTGTCATCTTATCTCGCCTGAAAAACTTGGCCTCTTTTTGTCAGCATTTTACCGTAGACTGGTGTTTCAGGTCCATCAGAAGTGTGTACCTTATTTTAAACTGGCTTAAACAAACGTTTGGTTGTGGAATACAAACACTAGGAAAGGTTAGTTGTTTATTTGTTTTGTTTTGTATCAAAAGTGATTCCCTATTGCCTTCATAATTCTACCTATTTCATTGCACCGGTATCGCATGAGGTCATGGGTTCATATCCCGTACTGGCCTGTGAAATACTGCACATTCCTGTACTAAGCATTTGTCCTAAACTTAACTTTGAGAATATAAACAGATATAGAGAATAATAGCTCATAGCTCAAGGACTTTCTAGGTGGCACTCATTATGACATAAATCATTAATCAAATATGATATTTATCATTCTTGTTCTTAAAATAAGGTTCTGCTAGGAGACAAAGGCCATCCAGTTTTGTTAGACAGGAAAACCCACCTTGATGAAATGGTGAAAAGAATGAATGCCTTGGAGGAGGAAGTCGATCAACTGAAATCAGAACTTGCCAAGGTACATGTCCGAATTAAAAAAAAAAAAATTTCCTTTGTTACTCTCAAGGCAGATGGCAAATGTGTCATACCCATGGGCCCAGTTGTATAAAGGGTGTATAACTCTATCCAACAGATAAATTGATATCCAGCAGAGAAGTGATAACAAAACGCAATGCATTATCCACCAAATAGATTTATCCAATGGATAGTGCTATCCGAGCTTTGAACAACCAGGGTCTGGTCATTAGTTTGCTGAAATGTGTATTGGGTGGTCAGAATGGGTTGATTCTCTCAGGGTTAATCTACCATAAATCACAATACAAACTGAAAAATGAAATGCTATAACATGAAATTATCTGAGATGATGTTCATGAAAATAAAAAGTACTGTCGCTCCATGACTTCATGTACTTGTAAAACAGAGTGTAATTTACAAAAGAGAATGTGTAGGGAGAATAACAATACAATCCTCAATCTTCCCTTGCTACTGCAATTCTGAAAATCATATTGAATACAAAAATATTTTGATATTTATCATACAATGTAACCTGGATTGCAGCATTTTGATCGATTGATGGCTTCATCATTGACAAGGTTTTGTTTCATCAGATGCAAAACAAAAAGATCCCATGTTTCCATGTGTCCATTGACTAATAAATCACAGAAGATGTCTAAAGGATTAAAGAATATCAAATGCCAATCTTTTGTTCTTACCACATTTTGAAATGATCTGTGATCTACTGAACAGATATACTCCATGCAACATGGATCTATTTGTTAACTGGTGATCACTAGCAACCAAACAGATACTCTTTGCCTATAAGTAATGTATACTTTGTTCTTTTCAGAAGTCAACTTGTCCATGTGGGGATCGCTGCAACAGATATGTACCAAGAATTGAATGTGCACCAAACGGTCTTCCTCCACCTCCTCCCCCACCCCCTCCCCCACCTCCTCCTGTTCAACCTCCACCAGTTCAACCTCCACCAGCTCCCCCCTTAGCTTTTCTCAAGAATAAACAGGTACAGTATAATGAAAGAAGAAACAAGCAATCAACTTACATGTGTGACTTTGGCCAATGATAACTTACTCACCCATACCTGTAGGGCCTGACGTACAGCAGGTGGTTTATGAACAGTGGATTATTCATTTGTTTATTATACCCATTTCTTCCTTGGTGTGTAATTTTTCACAATTTTTAAGTAACAGAATTAAGGTTTGTGCTCAGGCTAAGTGGTCCACCAAGGCAGAGCTTGTCCCAGTTTCCTTAGCATGAAGCAATTAGGAGTATTACTACTCCCATACTAATCCGTCACCAAGTTTTTCCCCCTCCCCCCCTCTCCCTAGGATATCACTAGGCTCCCCTGATGATTTGCCAGTACCCACATATACTCCTGGGTGGAGATAGAGAGGCACTCTGAGAGTAAAATTGTTTTGTCCCAGACATTTACATGGCCAGGTCTCAAACCCAGACCTCTTGATCCAGAGTCCATTACATTTACCACTAGGCCACCACATCTACATTTCACAATTGTAAAGGAACAATTAACCCTTTAACTCCCATCAGTGACCAAGACAGAATATCTTCTTACAATATCAATACAATATCAGTACAATATCAACCACAGAAGTGACAAGAATAAAGAAAAATATCAATTTGGAGATCATTAGTTGATCTAATACTAAATTCTCTTAACTAACATTATAAGAATTGTATGGTTGACAGTAAGGAGAACTACAAATTTGATCTGGGAGTTCAAGGGTTAAGGAGGCCTGTAATCAATCAAACTTATCACCTGAAGAGGGCTAACAGTAGGTGGCTGAAGTGTTTTAGTCATTCCCCAAAGGAAAATTTACACAATTGTGAGACAATTGCTTTTGTTCTTCACCACGGTGAATAACCACAACCGTTTTTCAAAAGAGTAATAGATGTAATGTATTTTCCTAATTTCAGCCTGTATCCAAAGCCAATATTTCCCAGGAAAATAAAAATACAGTCTCAAGAACCTTGGTGACCTTGGAGGATCTGAAGAAAGTCAAGCTAAAAAAAGTCAAACAGGTTGATGAGGAGGACAAAGAAAACACTGAGTCTGGGCCCAAAAAAACTGGGTCCACGTTGAACAAATTGAATAAACAAAATGATAAGCACTGTTTGGTAACTCTGAGGGATTTAAAGAATGTGAGATTGAAAAGAACCAAGGAAGATGATTGTCTAGAGAAAATAAAATTACGGTAATTTTAACTTTTTGGTAACAGGGTTAGCGCAGGTCCTGGAAAACCTGAAAAGTCATAGAAAATTATGATTTCATTTTCCAGGCCTGGAAAGTCATGGGATTTAGTTGTGGCTCTTGGAAAGTCATGGAAAATCAACAGGCTTTCTATAAATGCAAAGCAATGTAGATCCAAAGTTGAAAAACTAACTGACAAGTCAAAAAATAAGATTTTATTTCTGAACCAGTAGAGATAAAAATTAGTGCACATTACAAGATCTACGCTTGCAGAGGCTTTTGTTTACACCACAATCTTAAATGGCAAATTTGTGTGCTATTTGGATTGAACCAATTCGTATACTTTCTTAACTTAAATGTAGGTCATGGAATTTTTTAAAAACTAATAGAAAAGCCATGGAAAGTCATGGAAGTTTCTCAACTCAAAAGTGTACAAACCTTGGATAATGGTAGTACATATATATAGTACTAGGCTCCATTGTTCAAAACATGATTAAACTAACTGAAAGTTAGCCCCCCCCCCCCCCCT